>NC_056749.1:528174236-528249118 GCF_019279795.1 Protopterus annectens | reverse complement strand
TTCAGATGCTCTCTTTGTACACAGTAGGAGTGCCTGAAATCAGAATATGATCTCACTGCACTCAGTTGAGTGAGCAAATGAGATGGGCCCAGAAGGAGTATCCAAACACAAATTTACAAGAGGGGCGGGCAGTTGCAAGGCCACTAAGATTAACTGAAGAGCAGAGTGAAAACTTCCAGTTCAGTTAATATTCCTTCCACACAGTTAAAATCAATTTAAATACTGTATTTTTTGGGGGGAAAAAAGAGCAGATAAAGGTACTTAAATTCTCTTATACGTCCAGTTGAATATAGCAAGTTCTTAGCCGGCCAAAGCTGAGGTTTTTAAGCAGAAAATATTTCACACTGTACCACTTAAATAGGCAAGGACAGGAAATCAAAGAATGTGACTACCCCCACACCTGTAATTACTAGCAAATAACAAAACTCAGCAAACACTGACTAACTTCCAGTTCAGCTAATACTCCTTCCACACAGTTAAAATCAATTTAAATACTGTATTTTTTTGAAAAAAAAGAGCAGATAAAGGTACTTAAATTCTCTTATACGTCCAGTTGAATATAGCAAGTTCTTAGCCAGCCAAAGCTGAGGTTTTAAGCAGAAAATATTTCACACTGTACCACTTAAATAGGCAAGGACAGGAAATCAAAGAATGTGACTACCCCCACACCTGTAATTACTAGCAAATAAAATTCAGCAAACACTGACTAACTTCCAGTTCAGCTAATATTCCTTCCACACAGTTAAAATCAATTTAAATACTGTATTTTTTGAAAAAAAAAAAGAGCAGATAAAGGTACTTAAATTCTCTTATACGTCCAGTTGAATACAGCAAGTTCTTAGCTCGCCAAATCTGAGGTTTTTAAGCAGAAAATATTTCACACTGTACCACTTAAATAGGCAAGGACAGGAAATCAAAGAATGTGACTACCCCCAGACCTGTAATTACTAGCAAATAACAAAATAGTAGCAGGCTTTCTTGCCTACTTTAGTATCTGTTGCACATCCTTGTGAAATAAATGCCTAAAACGTATTAAAATGTAATTATCGAATCACTAAGTTGAAGCTGACAAACTGGTGTGCATCAAACTCCCTTTGTCTTGTGTAAGTAGCTACAGTAAGGAAGTTTGCGGTAAATAACCTTGGCCAATTCCATAACAAGGGATAACTAATGTGGCCTGAGCCAAAAGGGGGGCACCACAATTACTTTTGGGGTATCATTTTGAATATTCGAACTTATCCCTGAAATCAGTGGAAAGGGTGGAAATACATAAAAGAACATTCCATTCCAACGGAATGACAACGTATCTACTTTCCACGCTTGCTTGCAGAAGTGCTGGGAAAAAAAACGGTCTAGCTGTCTGTTTTGAAAGGAAACAATCATATCTACCTGAGGTGTACCTCACAGCTGGATCTAATTCTGGAAGACTCTCTCATTCAATTCCAATTTGTAAGGCTCTGTCCTGGTCCTGTTCAACTTGTCTACCACTATGTTTTGCTCTGATAGAATTTTAAGATACTTGAAGGGTTAAGAAATGTCGACGAGCCAACTCCAAAGACATCATAGTCAGCCAGCAGAGGGGGTATGACCTGGCATCTCCCTGCTTGTTTAAATAATACACGACTGTGGCATCGTCTGTAATCACCTGTAGTGGTCCTGGGGACCACTGATGAAGGGATTATAAGGCAAGGATCACTGCAAACATTTCTGATATTTATGTACTTTGGTCTGTCTAAAATATCCCATAGGCCTTGCTCAGAAACTGCACCCCATGTGAAACTTGAAACATATGTAGAGTCAGCTTGGTATGGGGGTAAAAGAGAAAATGGAAGATCTGAATCTGCTTGAAACTGTAAAAAAGGAATTATACCGGCGGAGAGTACAAAGTCTGATACTGGAATGTGAAATTCCAATGGATGTAAATGTTGGGCCCATGTGTTTTTTTTAGAAATCATATTTGTCTCATCTGTAACCAGGACAGAGGAATCAAGAGAATCATAGATGCCATGAAACCCCATGATCCCAAAATATTCCTTGGCTGAAGTCCAAGACTGGTTTAACACTCAGGAAAGTTTCCATATAAAAAGCCACTTTTTCCAATGTGAAAAAAAAAGGCATTTTACTGCAAGGTGACACCTGAGAAGGACAATCCTGTGTGATGGAGTCACAGAGGATTTCTGAATATTTATCTGGAACCCCAGACTGGTCAAAAAAACAGTGAAATGACTCAATATCTGGGAAAATACTCTGCAAAGATAAGAAAGATATCTAAATAAGAAAATATGTCAACATTATTCAGTCTGCTATGACTGGAGCTAGACACTGTATACACACCCTTGCAGCTGTAGATAAGGGTAACGTAGAAAATTGAAAAAAAGAATCGAGAGTCAACCAACACGGTCCAGGGCAGGATAAGCATCTGTTGATCACCAAGAATGTATAAAAAACTGTTTTATTCTTTATACATTCTTGGTGTTCAACAGAAGTTTTTCCTGCCTGTACCGTGTTGGTTGACTCACAATTGTTTTTTTCAGTTTGGTTGTTTTGCTTGTGAGTCTCCTTTAGCAGTGTGGTTAGCTTATTTTGCCTTTTTAATGTAGAAAATGACAGTGTTACATAGATACAAAAGCCTGAGAACTTACCTGAAGTCTCTGGCTTCAGGAATGTGATGGTATGCAACTGTTGGATCTAATACCACCAAAAAGCTTATCTGGAAAGAGAGGTTTCTGATTCAGAAGAGTAAACATCTTGAATTTTCAAACTTTCAGATATCAATTTAGTTCGGAAAGATCTAGAACTGTTTTCCAATAAGTCTCTTTCTTTCATATCAGAAACTTTCTGTAATAGAAGCCTTTGCCCCTTTGATTCAATGGTAATGGTTCTAGGACTTCTAGGGGGATTAAGTGTTGGAGAAACTGGAAAAAATAATTTGTTTCAGAGGGTGGGAAGGAACTCTCCTGAAAGGAGGTATTTGTATCCAGTGCCAGATGTATCCCCTCCTAAATCACTTTTAACCCCCAACAGTCTCTAACAATCTGCTGCCAAAGGGAATTATACATAACCAGTTGCTGTGACACATTTTGTAAGAGAGTGACAGGAGAGGAGCTAGTGGGAGAAAGAATGCAGGTAGAGTCATTCTGAAGATGAAGAATGTCCCCTTTTAAAAAGGGCGCCATGTTTCTTGTTCCCCTCTTGCTTTCTCTTTTTCTTTCCCTATTTGGCATGAGAAGGCAGGGATTATTTCTTTTGTTTCCTAAACGTGAAAAGGATCTGTTTTTTTTTTTTTTTTGGGGGGGGGGGGGTGACAGCTGAAATACTTTGGAGCCCCCAGAATTAATTTGTCTCTCTCATCAAATTGTTCAAGGACCTGACTAGTAGACAGGCCAAATAACACTTCTATCTAAAGCTAAATTCAGAATTTCAGACATTACCCCATCAGAAAACCTTTGGTTACCTACCCAGGTGTACTCCTCAAAACTGTAGCAGAAGCAGTGGCTTTAGACACAGTATCTGCTCAATCATACACACTCCTTGTATCTAGGTACTTGAGAAATGTTCGAAACAATATAAATCAGACAGATACTAAATTCAAGGGGAAGTGTTGAAGGGAATTATCTCAAACTATCTTCATAAAAAAACACAAACTTCCAAATATGGATCTGATAGTTAAGAATTCTATACACCAAAGTGTACGAAAAAAATAAATTAACAAGTCTGTCCAATATCTTCTCCTCCTTGTCCAGAGGGGAAGGGTTGGATGACAATAAGAGCCTGCTCCCAACATGCAAAGACTTGGAAATGGCAGGAGTGTCAGACTTAAGGTGGGAAAATAAATGCCTGTTAGCTTGAGAAATTTTTTATAAGGCCTATCTGCTTTTTGGGGACTGATGGATGTGAATCAGGGTTGCTAAAAGCAGCATTAAATATATCCTCCAAGGCAGTCATTACCAAAGGAATAGGTATAGAATGAGGCATATCTACTTGTAACATATTCTATCATCTCCTCAATTCAGGGGGAACATCCATTTGTTCCAATAAAACACCAAAATCATCCTGGATATAGTCTGAGAAAAAGAAAACTCCTCCAAAGGAGATTGTGAGGACAGTTTCCTTGAATCTGAGATTTGGTCTTGAGAGTCTGCAGGAGAAGCAGCCCTGTCCCTGTCAATGTCAGAAACTTCAGACATTGTCTATCTCAGAAGTGTTTATAATGACCTCATTTACAGGTACTGTTCCTAAGTCCCAGGATTAAATGCCTGTAACAATTTCTTGGCTAAGGTAAGAAAATCATCTTTTCTAAGGAACACCACTGTCTTCAAATAAACAATGCTTAATCTTTTGTTTTTTTTTTTTCTTTGCAGACATCCCTGATGACCGATCTGCAGAAGGATTTTCTGCCCCAATAAGGGGTTTCTGCCTCTGGCTACATAAGGCAGCACCCAAGACAGTGCCTCCCCTGCCTAAAAAAGATTGTTTTCCCAATGAACATTTTAGACTCTAGAATACCCAGAGAGGACATGGCTAACCCCCAGTTCATGGCAGCTGAAAGGACTACACCACAGGAAGCCAGAGAGGTAAGTGAGTGCTCTGAGGAACTATTACTTACCACTACAGAGTCACGAACCATCGGCTTAGGTGTTGACTAAGATGGCAGGAGTTCTTTTATATTTGTCCTAGTTCAGAATTGTTGGATCTGGGCTTGTTTGTTTGTTTGTTTGTTTATACAGGGATTGTTCAAAGCACATGAACAGGCCCATCTTGAATTAGCTGAAGCCTTTCTTTACTTTGGCTAGAATGTATTAATTGGCTGCAGGCTAGTGGGGGCTGGTTCTTTTGTGTTTTTGTAAAAAAAAAAAAAAAAAAAAAAAAAGTTGTTGTTCTGGTATTTAAGCCCTAACTTTGAGAGAGTTTCTGTCTATACACACTGAGCAGAGTGGATGAGAGGTGTTGACTCTAACTCTTGGCTGAGATATATAAGTATTCTGGGGTTTTTTTCTGATTATTTATAGAGTTTATTGTTTCTAGCAATTTATATATAAGCACTTTTATTGTAATCTGCACGGGTAACTGACTTGTTTGCAGTTAAAAGCATTCTGTATCTTTACAAATCTTTTATCGGTTTAAAAACCTTCATTTTGTGGCTTTCTGTAGTGCTTTGTAGGCTAATAGCTTTAGTGTCCCCACCCCTCCCTGTTGGTGTCTTGCTGTTATACTTGGTGGCTTTGCAATTGCCCGCCCCTACTGTAAATCTGATCTGGGACACTCCTCCCAGTCTAGTGTCATTAGCTTATTCTACCTAATACAGAGAGAACATTTGATAAGGCCTTCTGTTTCTCCTTTTTCCCTTTAAAAAAAAAAAAAATTGCCTGAATTTCCTTATGTTCTGACTGTGCTTCTCAAACATTTTGGAAATATAGAGTATATTTTAGAGCATTTATTACAACTGTAATTGCCTTAATATTGCTACAACTCAAGTGCTCTAGGTTGCACTGCATCTTGAAGTGTTTGTGTGTTTTAGCTGCTTTTCTGTATATATAGACTTCTCTGTATATGTAGACTAGCTACTTATACTGCTGTGTTACTGCCTCTTAGATAATTTTTCAGTTGTGCACTTGCCTTGCTTCATTTAAAAAGTTTTAAATTGCTAATTTTGTAGAGTTTTAATTGCAGTTACTGTTTAGGACTACACACTCAAGTGTGTTCGCTTTTTCTGTGTTTATTTACTATATTATTGCATTGTTTAGCCTGTTTCAACAAAAAAAAAAATATATATATATATATATATATATATATACTATCTTGTTTGCTCGTTTCCCACCTTTTCTAGCCAGTCCATATCCCAGGCTTTGCTTGTCTCAGGAATTTATTTTCTGTGCTCAGAGCTATCCAGACCTTGCTGTGGTAGAGGGAAGTCCTAGTGCCTACCAGTGGGACTGGTGAGCATTGTACTGCCTATCTAACGCTAGAGGAGTGGTTTCCAGCTCTGAAATTGTAATTTTATTAGCCTTTTTGGGCTGATTTCTATCCCTTTCAACTTTCTGGCTTAATTTTTCACATCGTGCAGCACTAAGAGGCTATAGTTAAAGTATTCCAGGTGCCAGAAAGTCTGCTCTTCAAAGTTTCCCTTAAAACTAGCTGGTTTCTCAGTAGTAGCACTAAAATCTGAACCCCTGTGACTAGCACTTGCTCTAGAACCTGCTGGAAAGCACTAGGAAGCCTGAAACTGATACAAGCACTCTGCTCTCCTTGTCAATAAGGAAAAATTAATCATAGGCACTAAACAGCCTATAATTGCAAAGTAGCTTGCAAAGGTAAGGGAAAACAGCTCTTAAACTTTACAAAAAAAACACGTAAACAGGCATGTCCAAGGGTCAGCTTCCAGTGATTTCTCCTGTCCACCTGGTGAATCTGGGCATACTGGGGCAATGTGGCAACTGCCTCATGTACACAGACAATCCTCTCCTCCTACCACCCAACACTACAACCTGCAAGAGATGCACCTACATAGCCAAACTGGAAGCAAAGCTCTCTCCGGTCAAGATTGTGCTAGACAGTCAAGAGGAGAAGGCTAACACCTACATTACACCTCTAGCAACTCATAGCCCTTCAAAACCCACACCATCAACACCCACACATAGCAACACTAAACCTACTTATGCGGAGGCCCTTAACATTAACCTGCCCAAGCAGCAAGGACCTCCGAAGCCGAAACGCAAACAAACACCAGTCACAACCAAAGTGACACATAGCTCACAACACCAGTGTGCCACCCAACAACAGCCCCTAAGGCAAGACAATGTACCCAACACTTTAGTCTTAGGTGACTCTATAGTCAGGCACACTGATGTCCCACTCACCAGGCTTAACAAGGAGAAAATTACAGTCAGCTGCCTGTCGGGTGCCAGGATCCGCCACATAACGCATGCACTCAAGTCACCCCACAACAAGTACAAATATGACTCTGTCATTGTCCATGCTGGAGTGAATGACTTGAGACGTGCCTCCCTGGACTACATGAAAAGAGACATGGAAGAGCTCTTGGATCATGTCACCCAGGCAGGTATGACCCTAGCCCTGAGTAGCATCCTGCCTTCGCCCAGAATGATACCACAGTATAAGGACAAAATGATTGACTTCAACAATTGGCTAAGCTTCTGGTGTCATTCAAAGGGGATCCTGTATTTGTCTGCCTGGGAAGACATGATCGACAAACCATGATGCTTTGCCAGAGATGGTCTGCACCTGTCACCCTTGGGATTCAGGTTACTGGCTAAAGCTCTTGCCACCCCTATAGTGCCTTTTTTAGGCAAGGTTCAAAGGATAAAACCACCACCGTAACAGATACAAGCATGCAAAATCTGAAGGTAATGCTACTCGATGTTAGAAGTCTAAACCTCAAAATGCACTCTCTCGAGGCACTCCTAAAAATGGAGAACATCGGTATCTGTGCAGTGACTGAGACCTGGTTCAAGGCTCCAGACAGCACCTCTGCAATACCTGGCTACAATTCTTACCACACTTTTCGGCCACAAAACCAAGACCGAAACACTAAAAGTGGAGGAGTGTCCATATTCACCAAGGATATTCACACCTCCAGGCTAGTTGCCCAACACAATGCATCTGAAATTCTCCAGGTGTAACTAACACTAGGTAAGGCTGCAATCCAAATTGTAGCTTGCTACAGATCCCCCACCATACCCCAAGATTCTCACTACACCTTCCTAAACATACTGGAAAATACTAAGATACAACCAAACACCCTAATACTGGGTGATTTCTACTACCCTGCCATTAATTGGGAAAACTACTCGGGTACCAACTCCTTTTCCCAACGGTTCTTGGAATTCATAAATTCCAATGCCCTGGATCAACTAATCCATTGTCCCACCAGGGGCTCCAATATCCTAGACCCGGTCATTATCAACATGGGAGATAGATGCTCCACACCAGTGGTCACCCCCTCATTGGTCAGGTCTGACCATACGCAAATCACCCTTGACATCCACATCCCACCCCCCAGTAAGGAAACCTCCTTAAAAAAACTTCTCCAAAGCCAACTTCATGCTACTGAAGTCAGAAGTGACAAACTTCACAACACCCACGCAGACGGGATCTGGAAGTTCGACTGCAGAATCCTACACTAAGGCACTGTATGAGCACATCCACTCGTGCATGAATCTTGCCATCCCAAATAGAACCAAGATGCTCTTCTCCAAAAAAAGGAAGCCAATCTGGTGGTCCCCTGCTATAAACAAACTATACAACAGAAGGAAGAAACTGTTGCAGAAAAGAGGAAAATCCCAGGATGCAAAAAACTCCCTCACCAGCCTCAGTAAGAAGCTGAGATCCCTCATAAAATCCTCAAAAGCTAGTTACGAAAATAAAATTGCCAAAGATTCCAAAGATAACCACAAGGCATTCAATAGTTATGTCAAGAATCTAAATGGCAATGTTCAGATCTGCTCTGAGCTACAACAGAATGGCATTAAATATACTGATCCCAAGGATATTGCCAATATCCTGGCAGGTCAATCTAGTGCCAACTTCACCCCCCTCTCACCCCCTAAAGGGCCCATCTCAATATCAAAAGATTGCCAGATTCCGATAATCACAGCCACACAGGTAGAAACAGCACTCTCCAAAGCTAAGAATACAGCATCCATGGGACCAGATGACATCCCAGGCAGTGTACTACATGAACTACAAAATGAACTGGCACTAAGTGTCATGTTTAACCATAGCCTCACCTCAGGCTTTGTGCCCACTGAGTGGCGCACAGCTACAGTTATCCCCCTCCACAAGGGAGGATCCGCCTTGGATCCCGGGAACTACTGTCCCATCAGTCTGACAAGCCTGACCTGCAAGGGTATGGAACGCATTATCATGGAACTTATAAACAAAGACATTGGCAACCTTCAAATACTGGACCCCACCCAGTTTGAGTTTGTGAAGGGCCGATCTTGTCTCCTGAATCTGATTGACTTCTTCGAATCGGTAAAGTAGCCAACTCCAAATCCAGCTCCAGACAAGTGACAAGTGGAGTACCTCAGGGTTCAGTCCTGGGACCACTCTTGTTTGGCATCTACTTCTCTGAAGTACAGGCCAACACTAAATGACCCTGGCTAACAAAGTTTGCAGATGACTGCAAACTGGGAGCCATTATTGAATCCCCAAATGATGTGGATATTCTACAAAAGGGCCTTACAGAAACAGATGTCTGGTGCCAGAGCCATGGGCTCAAGCTTAATGCCAGGAAATGTACAGTTACCCCCTTTGGAAAAAAACATGTACCCATGAACTGCCACATAGGTGGCAGGACACTAAACATTGAAAGTGTGATGAGAGACTTAGGGACACAAGTGGACAGTGGTCTCACTTTCGATAACCACATCGCCACAACAGTCAGGAAATCCTTCTATGTGGCACACCTCATCACTAAGGGCTTTTCATCCAGAAAAAAGGAGGTCATTGTCCCACTGTACTCATCCCTCATTAGACCCATTATAGAGTATAATGCCCCATTTGGTATGTACCTCACAAGACATCTGCAACAGCTGGAAAGGCCACAAAAATACCTCACTAAAAGAATCACATGCCTAAAGCAGATGCCATATGTTGACCGTCTAAAAAAACTCCAGCTATACTCTGTGGCATATCGTCTACTCAGAGGCGATCTCTGCTTAACTTACAAGGCCATGTCAAACCCTGAGCTGTTGGACATGCTCCACTTAAAGAAATCCCAATCCCTCAGAGCCACACGCTCCAGGGATCTAAACCTTACCATCACAATGAACAAAACATGCTGGAGGGATAGGTTCCTGACCCAGAGACTCCCCATACTCTGGAACAGACTGCCCATACATGTCAAGCAGACCGCCTCATTGGCCCTCTTCAAAAGGAACCTTGATGATTGGATGGGAGATAGGAAATTCACCCCGGGGATCATGTCAGTCGCCCTGCTAGACAGGGGCCCAGAGAAGTAAATATTGTGGGAAGAAATTTCCAGGGAATTGTTATGGCTAGGCTTGCATAGGCCTTAGGGCCGATAGCCTAGTACCAACCTATGAACCTATAAGTTGTTTTTTTTTCTATCTTTAAACAATGGTAGCCAGACCAGCCAGAGATGGTTAAGTACCACTGGAAGGACTCGGTTTGAAGGTAGGTTGTCAAACAGTGTACACATAGCGCACATACACTTTCACACACATACGGAATCCCTTACACAAAATAACGCATAACCAGCACATTGAAGTCTTGACAGAAAAAAAGTACATTGTCACACAGTAAACACAAGAACCAATATATTCTTTAGCAGTTCCTACCTCAAACACTTCCCAGTATTAAACTGTCACATAAAATATACAAGGTTTACACAAACAGTACACAGTCTCACTAAACTAGCCCTTAAATTAATTAGTCAAAATTAAAAACAGCAGCCCCTCAAAGGAACTGCCAATATTAGAAAAAAATACTGTGATTCTTTAAGAAGCCCAAATAAAACAAAAAGTTAAAAAAAGCAATATTCTGTGTGGAAGGGTACTCCACTTGGGACTTATCTGACAGAATAGAAGTTGAAAGACTCATGCTGCTCTTGTGAAGCCTCTGAGCTGTTTTTTCACGAGGCAGCAATAAAGTACTGAAGGTCTTTCACACTGACTGACGATTTTCACTCAACAGGGCTGCCCAATCAGTGGAGTGAAAATGTGGGGGGAGTCAGAGCTTCTGGAAACTCGCCAGTTGATGGGTCTTGGGAAGGCACAATTCATAAAGCCTAAAGGTTACAGCAGCAGTAAGAATGACGAACATGTATGATCTTCACAGAGACCTGGTTCAAAACCAGTGAAAGCATTTCATTTGTGGAGAGCTTCAATGCCCATCACTTGTGCAAGCTCACTGCATTAGAATAGGCACTAAAGGAGGAGATACATCTATATAAATATGGAAAAAAGAAAGAAAAATCTCACTCCTTGACACATTAGACAAGACAACAATCTGGAACTCTTCCACATCCAACACACTATAAACAAAACCCTATCACATTATAGATAACTACAGGACCCTCCTTTACATTCCCCCCTTAGTCCAAAACTCCTAACTACTTAGCATGGAGTCCATATATATTAACCCAAATACTATTCTCCTGGGAGACTTCAACTCTTCCTCCATCAACTGGAAGGTTTATATGTCCTCAAGCATGTATGTCTAGCGATTTCAGGACTTCTTAAATACAAACTCCCTGGACCCCCAACCAGCGGATATGGAATCCTGGACTCGGTCCTTACCAAAATGGGACAGCTCTGCTCCCTGCCTATCGTAACCTCCGCCCAGGTCAACTCAGACCACAAGTCAGACGCATTGATCTTAAGACTGTCATAAGTCAGACACACTGATCTTAAGACTGATGTCAGAAGCATCCTCCAATACTTCAATATTCAGACTACAGAAAGGTTAATCTATCAAAACTACGTGATGCCCAGAGTGAGTTCAAAATAACCCTTTCACATTGATGATCCCACTGTTTATACAAAACAAAACAAAATCTTAATATGTACATGCAAATAACCACACAGATCAGTCTGTACTACTACTTTGGGAATGAATAACACAGCAGGCTACTCTGAAACTTGAATAGTTGGATCCCCCGAAGAGGCTATTCAACATTAGCCTCAAAATTAGTGTTTGTGCTGGAAGAATGGAAGACAGCAACAGGCATTCCTTTGCACAAAGGTAAGCCTACAATGATCCTAGGTAATTAGAAACCCAAAAGCCTGACCAGCCTCGGATCCCTATGGAGCCAATAAAATGGGGATACAAGAGGCCTACAGATGCTTGACATATCCCACGAAGGAAATCTCAAGGGCAGATCTTGCCTACTTAACCTGACTGACTTTTTCAAAATAATTAGTGAGGCAGTGGAAGAGAGCAAATTAATGCTCAATGTTATCTAGACCTTGCAAAAGCATTCAACACCAGCTCACATTCAGATATCGTAGATAAACTTTTCCCGCTAAATGTTAGCCCCTATTTAACTTGCTGGATAGAAAACCAGCTCACAAACAGAACACAGGAAGTAAGAGTGGGAGCTCTACCTCCTTCACAAGACCTGTCACTAGTTAAGTGCCTAAAGGTTTAGTCCTTGGGCCACTTCTCTTTGGCATTTACGTCTCAGAGGTCAAAGCTAATGTAAAAGGACCGAAGTCTGCAGATGACTACAAAGTTGGTGGCATTATAAACTCCCCCTGGGGACACCAGGATCCTACAAGAGGCCCTGAACCAAACAAATAGTTGGTGCCAAAAATCACTGACTGAAACTAAATGCCAAGTAATGTAGAATAGTACCCTTCTGCAAGCATGACTCCCTTTGTAACCATCACATTGACAACACCCCCATGAAAACTGACCCTGTAGTTGGAGATCTGAATACCCATGCTGACAACAAACTGTCCTCACCTTCAACCACCATATATCCATTAATGTAAGTCCAATTACAATGCACAGCTTATATCCAAAGAAATAGTGCTCAGATCCAGGGACATAATAGTTCCTTTGTACTCGGCACTCATTATGCCAACCATGGAGTATAATGCCCCTTTCAGTATATAAAACTTTCCAAATAGCCACAACACATCCTGACTAAAAAATTCAAGGGTCTAAATCATAAAAATTATGCAGACCATCTCAAAGCTTTCTCTCTCCTCTCAGTATCAAATATGTTACTGACAGCTGACCTCTGCCTCACATATGCGGTCTCAACAGACCCTATTCTGTTAGACCTATTACATACTATAAAGTCCAGTGGTATCAAATAACAACTCATGGAAACTCAACTTCTTTTGCAAGATTAATAAAACAAGGTGGAGGACAGGCATGCATCACAGAGAATATCAGTTATGTGTGAGTGTCTTCTCTTCCAAATAAAGCAGAGTGCTTTTCTTACTCTATTCAAATGCAACTTGGATGAATGGATGGATAGCCAAAAATTCACCCACGGCTTAGCACAATGGCCCTCATGGATAGGAGAAAACTACCTCAGCATATACTTCCTTGACTCATCTTTGGAGATTCATATTGCAAGACATATGGGCTAATAATTACTAAGGGAATACAGGGGCTTGGCATCTTAAGATCCTCACAGATTAATAGCCTAGTACATACCTATGAACCAAATAAGGCATTAAGGGTAGGAGAGAGGGATTTACAGCCTGAGAAAGTTTCATAAATAAAGCTTTCAGGAACTGGGAGGCCTTAGTTGTGCAAGTCTGCAATGATACAAGGGATCACTTCAGATAAAAAGCCTACAATTTTTGATAAAACATCTTTGACAACCACTGCGCAGCTCTGGCTTTCTGTCTTGTAGTAAAACCCAAACAATTCATGAACTCAACCACCCAACTGTGGTATCCTTCAAATCAGGAGAGAATGAGCTTGTTTACATTCATTGCAATGGATTTTCTGCTCTTCTCTTTGTACAAAACCCCACAAAGCCAATTATTTCTCCTAACATGGAAGTCAATATACCAACTACCACCATCTAAACACTTCCTCTTTTGTTTGATAGAGGATTCACTCTTCTGAGACCAGGAGTTTCAGCAGTTGTTTCCTTCAAGTTTCCTTCACTCCCACAGCTGTTTCTGAACCAGGTGGAGTTCTGCTGAAACAAGATGACTACATTCTTTTTCTGCTACTACCACCACCACCACCAGCCTCCCACCACCTCCCGCAAAATTAACTCTGAAGTTAAAGGTCACTACCCTGTTCAAACAATTTTCCCTATAAACTGTCAATGTTTTATTATGAAAAAATAAATGCACATGCACTCCCTTGAACATAAGCAACCCTCACAAAGGAGGAGTGCTGACAGTCGCCATGTCCCCTAAAAAGACAGTAATCCTCTATGAATCCCTCTGTTGTTAAACTGGGACAGAAGTGAAAGAACACATCAAGTAGTCGAGCACTATGATGTTTACCTTGCAAGTAATGTAGCTGCATGTTTGTGTAAACGCACCCACTGCAGTTATGGAAATCTCCATGCAAGAGATTTAAAGAGAAGACATGGCTTCCATTGAAAATGTCAGGTAAGGCTAAATTGAAGAACTGAGTAAAGGGGTGCATGCTTCCAATCTATGGTGAGACATCCTAAAATTATGACTCAATGTGGATGTTTCTGAGCACCAGGACAGACTGGCACAGTAGAATCTTTTGTGAAGTTTAAACCCAAAACTTTCTCAACACTACATACTTCTGGATGACATTTTTGTAAGGTTTAAACTAAGGGACAAAAGGATGGAGTTTATCCATAACCACAGGTAACTGTTATGGATCAGTAACATAAAACAGTATACCTTTAAAGATAAAGGCTCTGGAATCTGTTCCTTTAAAAGTTCTATCCTCCATATAGAGGCACTCCCTTCAAGAATTAGTTCAAGGTCAAGCAGGAGTATTTTCAGTCAGGGCTCAATTAATGCCAAACACTATGTATATAATACATAATCCAGAACTGCTGATGACTGAGCTTGTTACATACATTCTGTACAATGACGTGAAGTATATGTGGGCAAGCTAAAACTGGGTCAAGGAATTTGACAGAAATGTGATACACAATAGTTATCAAAAGTTCAGGATTCAAATACAATACTACCATAACATGCAATACTGCAGCTTGCTCCTCCTTGATAGAAGTATCACCCTCCCATGCATCAAACCTAGGTTACACAACAAAATGCTCTAAACTTATTTTCTCACTGCTCATATCATACAACCAAGGAAAAACACTATATTTCAAGTTTTTGGCACACCAAACTATGAACTATGATTTCACTAACTCTGATGCAAAGACTTGACAAAAAAGGATAACTAAATAAATGGTAATCACATAGTGACACCTACCTAAACAAAACTTGTTACTTTACACTTGATGCCTATTCCTTCAACACACACAAGCATAACGTGCTGCCTGTGTAATCAGCAAAGCCATTCCCAGCAGAAAGTGGCCTCCTATTCCTCCTAAAATTCTCCCTCCCAGTTCTAAGCAGGTACTTGTATACTACCACACATTGTGTTATACAATAAGCACTCTTCAGTGCTCCTTCTCTGAGAATGGAAGTCCAGCTCTCTTACTACCACTGTGCAGGCATTCTGGAAACAAGCTGTACTGCTCGACTTTGTACTCTTACTCTCACCTAAAAAACAGAACTGCAATAAGCACATCCACCCACCCCACATCCCTGAAACTACTATTACACACCTGCATTACTCCACCCCTCCAATTAATTTTCTCCCACTAAATGACATTCTGGCATTTACTGCTGCCACCAGTAAATTTCTAAATCAGTCTTGTGATCTACTGTAGTTTGTCAAAGACCTTTCCATTAAATAAAACATCTTCAAATCTTTGACAAAGAAAGTACAGTTGTGTAAGAACTTACCATAACAGTAGAAGTCCTATTGATCACTGCTGCAGTATTCCAATACTGAAGGGTTATCTTGATCAAGAGAACATGACATCCAGCCAGTGTACCAAAGCCAAAACTTCCCAACACTACATACTTCTGAACCATGACCTCACCCCACAGGCATAGGGGAAACATAAGCAAACATATGAGCACAAGATCCTCAGACTACCTACAGCCAGATGACCCTGGAGAAGCCTGACTACAAGAAAAATAATTAGTCCAGCCAAGAAGAGAGGAAGAGGACTGCTCCCCCTTGATCCAAAAGGTATAGTGAGGCTACACGTGACAAAAAAAGAGGGGATAGCGGGAGGAATGAAATATTGCAACAGTGACCACAAACATCTATTGTTAAGTTCTTACACAACTGTACCATCTCCTAAAAGGACAGATCTAGCAAAGGATGCTCTTGATCTAGAAAAGGCATCAACTCTGTAGTTGGAAATGGTTTGTTTGGAGACAGGATTGCTCAACTTACCCTCCTGGGAGGAGGCAAAAAGCTGGTCTGTTTTTCTAAAAAGATTTTACTTGGACTGGACACAACCTAACTGTCTGTGCATATCTAAGGAATAAAAAAAAGTCTTTCTTCCCTTATTTTAGGGGTTACAGAAAAAAGTAGGCAAGTGAATGGCTTTGGCTAAGGGAAGAGTTCATTTACTACCTTTGGCATATAAAAGAGTTAGCTCTTAAGGAGACCCTATCCTTATGGAAGATTAAGAGTAGAACAGCCATAAGGGCATGGAGCTTTGAAACTCTTCTGGCAGAATTAAGTGCACAAAGCAGAATCAGTGTCTAGGTACAGAATTTCAAGGAAAAAGTGGCTGCTGGTTCAAAAGATGGCAGAGTAAGTTCTTTTAAGGCAAAGTTCAGATCGGGGGGGGGGGGGTGGAGGAAGCCTCCCAATTGGGGTCAGATGAAAAATGTCTTTAAAAATTGTTTCACTTCAATTTTGGAAAGCAGTTGAGGTTTTACTGGCATGCAGGCTTAAGAAAGTAGGCAGGTGTGTATTAATGGAGGAAAGAATAGGCTAGTCCATTTTTTTAGTAGCTCACACGAGTAAGACAGAATAAGTGGCATCTCCATCTAAAAGGGATCCTTACTCTTCTTGCAACACATCAGATGGAAAATCTTTTCAATTTGGAAGATGTAAGATTTTCTAGAGGTAGGTTTTCTCACCTCCTAGAGCATGTCCTCTGAAAACTGGTGGCTGAAACGGATCAGATTCAAATAATCTCCAGCACATTATCAAATTGAGAGCTTGTGAATTGGACTGTATCAGGCAGGCCTTTTCCTGAGTAAGCAAATCCACTTAGCGGAGTAAGCTGCAGTTATGGCCCCCTGGCTAGATGGAGAAGGAGGAACTGATGCTGCCTGGGTCAAAACAGGATCACTAGCAAGTTTTGTAGTTTGTTGCTTTGGATCTTCAGGAGGAACTCTGGGATTGGGGTAGGGGGTAAGGCACAGAGGAACTTTTTCCACAAATGGAGGACATGACATCTGTTCTTCAGGCCTGAGCATAAGGGGTCCAGGAGCAAAACAACTTGAGCTGTTTGTTTTGGGAGGAGGCTAAAGTACAGTTGTGTACCTACCATAAATGCAGATGTTAGAGTGTATTCACTGTTGCAGTCATTACTCTTGGGTTATCCTGCTGGCAGGCTACCCGCAGTCGGCCAGAATTCCAAAGTCTAGGTCCGGCGTTGGTTGCCGTCGCCTCTTCCCTGGCGTCAGTGCACCAGGGGTATAAAAGATGCAGCCGACGCCATTTTCTTCAGTTTTTCTTGCCCCAGATGTCAGGTGCCCCAAATAGGTAGGCTGAAAAATATACCAATAAGAAATGCATGCACAAAAATAACATTTTCTTTACCTACAAGCAAATACACCAAAAAGGTTGTATAGGGCAGAGAAGTGCAGATAAGTCCCAGCAAGGAGAAGGGGGATGGTGGGTAGGTAACCTGGACTGCAACAGTGAATACACTCGAACATCTACATTTATGGTAGGTACACAACTGTACTATGTTCATCGTGTTTCACTGTTGCAGTCTTTACTCTTGGGTAGAATCCCAAAGCTGAGGATGGGTGGCTGGGCTAAATAGGATTAGGAGAGGCTAGGAGGCCCTGCAGAACTGCAGTGGCGAAGCCTGCTCTAGACTTAGAGTAGACAGGCAAGTGGTAGTGCTTTGTAAAGGTGTGCACTGAACTCCAAGTTGCAGCCTCTAAGATTTCTTTGGTTGGTACTCCTCTGAGGAAGGCTGCTGAAGTGGCTGCTGCTCTGGTGGAATGAGGACCAATGCCCTTAGGCACTAATTTGCTATGTTGAGAATAGCAGAAACGGATGCAATGGCCTATCCATTTTGAAATAGTCTGTTTTGAGATAGCCTTTCCTTGTGATCCTGCAGCATATGAGACTAAAAGTTGCTCAGTCTTTCTGAAAGCTTTAGTTCTGTCCAAGTAGAAGCGTAACTGCCTGTGTATGTCCAAAGAGTGCAGAATTTTCTCACCCTTGTTCTGTGGATTTGGGTAAAAGGTAGGCAAGTGAATGGTTTGATTGAGGGCCACACTGGACACCACCTTAGGCATAAATGTAGCGTTTGTCCTCAGAGAAACCCTGTCTGGATGAAAAATGATGAAAGGTTCCACAACCATGAGTGCTTGTAACTCCGAGACTCGCCTTGCAGAGGTTATGGCTAGGAGCAGAGCGGTTTTCCAGTGTAAAAATTTAATATCCGCTGTTGATGCTGGCTCGAAAGGAGGCAGTGTGAGTTTTTCCAAAACATAATTGAGGTCCCAGGCCGGAATTGGTGCTCTCCTTGGAGGCCTAATGTCTTTGGCCCCTCTGAGGTACTGCCTTATTAAAGGATGAGAAAAGATAGGTGGTTCCATATTGTAATGTGCAGAAATGGCAGAGGCATGAATCTTAATTGATGAGAAAGAAAGGCCTTTGTTCAGCATCTCAGTTAGGTATTGTAAAATCGGAGGAATATTTGGTATAGACGTGTCGATGCCTTGTTCCTGGTCCCAAGCACAGAATCTCTTCCATTTTTCTGCATAAGATTTTCTGGTGCTGGGCCTCCTGGCCTCCAAGATAACATCCATAACAGCTTTTGAAAGAGAAGTTTTCTGAATGGCTACATTATCCGCCATGCTGCCAGATTTAAGGTCCTGAGTTGGCTGTGCAGGATCCGATTGTTTTGTTGGGTCAGCAAGTGAGAAGTTTGAGGCAATATCCATGCTGGGCCTTGCGATAAGCTCTTTAGGATTGGGTACCAGTGCTGGTGTGGCCAGTCTGGTGCAATCAGAATCATTTTTGGCTTCTCTTGTCTGACCTTTAGGAGTACTCTGGGAAGGAGAGGCAGAGGGGGAAAAGCATATACGGTTAGATTTTTCCAGCTGAATGATAGGGCGTCCACTTTCCATGCTTGCTTGTGGTAAATCCTTGTGCAAAATCTCTGCAATTGACAGTTGTGAGGGGAGGCAAATAGATCTATTTCTGGGCATCCCCATTTCCTTATTATCATCCTGAAGACTTGTGGATCCAGTTTCCATTCGTGGGGATCCAGGAGGTTTCTGCTTAGTTTGTCTGCCAGAGTATTTGTTTTTCCTGGCAGGAATTGTGCTTGCAGGTGAACTTGAAAAGCCAATGCTGTGTCCCATAAGGTCATTGCTTGTCTGCAGAGGAGGTAGAAATGAGTACCTCCCTGCTTGTTTAAGTACCACATGACCGTAGTGTTGTCTGTCTTTATCAGTTGTCCTGGATGAAGCAGGTCCTTGAAAGCTGTCAGGGCATTTTGAACAGCTAGCATCTCTTTTTGATTGACTGATGTGAAGATGCATCTGGTTTGCAGGCCATGTGCCCTGAATACATTTTCCTGCCATATGGGCACCCCAGGCATAATCTGATGCATCCATTGTCAGTGTCTGTCTGGCTGTGGGTAAACTGAATGGCAGACCCTTGGTCTGGTGACAGGCTTCTGCCCACCATCGAAGCTCCTGTTGTAGGCAGGGAATGAGTGCAATTATTGTCTCCAGGCTGTGGCAATGCTGAGTCCAAATACTTTTCAGATACCATTGTAGTTCCCTCATATGCAGTCTGGCATATGGAATTAGTAGAATGCAGGATGCCATGAAACCCAAGGCCTGCAGGATTTTCCTTGCAGATAAGTGGGTTTTTGTTGCCAATTTCTTGAAGTAAGTAGTCAGTTGTTTTTGCTCGTCTGGTGTGAGATAAGCCATCTGGGCAGTTGTACTTAAGCTTGCACCCAGGAATATTATCTCTTGAGATGCCACTAGTTTTGATTTCTTTTCGTTTACTGTGTACCCTAGGCCAATTAGTAATCTTTTTACAAACGTCAGATGCTTCAGAAGAGTGTCTTTGTTCTCTGCTTGAATTAGGCAGTCATCCAAGTAGGGATATATTTGAATTCCTTTTTGTTTGCAAAACGCAATTACTGGTGCCAGGCATTTTGTAAAGACCCTGGACGCAGTGGATAAGCCAAAGGGTAGTGCAGAGAATTGGTAATGCATTGAGCCAGCTATGAATCTGAGGTATCTTCTGCAAGATTGTCCAATTGGGACATGCAGGTATGGTATGCCTCTTTTAGGTCCAAAGTTACGAGCCAAGCCCTCTTGCCCAGCATGGGCAGTAGCTGCTGAAGAGTCAACATCTTGAATTTTGGAACTTCCAGAAACGTATTTAGTATAGACAGGTCCAGAATTGGTCTCCAGGTTTTGTCCTTCCTGGGTACTAGAAAAAGTCTGGAGTAAAATCCTTGCCCCTGCTCTTGCTGTGGTACTTGTTGAATGGGCCCTCATGTCCATCAGGGCTGTAATTTGTTTTTGTGCCTCTGCCTATTGATTGTGTAGCAGGTCTGGCATGCCCTTTGACCTTGGTAGGGTGTGAAAATGGAACCTGTAGCCTTGGGACACTATGTTCAGAACCCATTTGTCTTGGGTAACCATTGACAATTTGATGAAAAAAGTGCTAGTTTTCCCCCCAAGGGGGCTGTCAAAAGAAAACTGCTTGGAACTGGTAGAGGAAAGTCATTGGGACTGTTTCCTGTAAGGCTGTGATTTGTCTTCTCCGCTTTTGGAGGTAGGAGCACCCCACTGTTTAGGCCTGTATGAGCCTTGGGGCTGAGATCTGCCTCTGGGACGCCTGTATCTGCCTCTTTGTGGTCTGTCTGAGACTGGAAAGGACCAATTTTTAGAAGGCCAGTTCCTGCTAAACCTGGGTGGCTGTACCTGTAAGAAACCCTTGACTGCCTGCATAGATTTTGCTTTATCCTCCATTTTTTTCAACACCTCTTCTGCTTTAGTACCAAACAAAGTATCATGCTGTAATAGTGCATCTAATAATTTTGCTTTAACATGATCAGGCAGATTTTGTTCCTTTAACCAAGCATGCCTTCTAATAACCGAACCTGTAACAGCGGGCCCTGCAAGAGGCCTCCAGTGAATCATAACCACATTGCAAAGTATGCTTTCCCACTTGTTCAGTTGCATGCAATAAATCCTGCAATTGCTTGTTCTCTGAACATTCAGTATTTGTCAACATTTTCTGTTTAAGAAGTGACATTAAATATTGCTGATATTTAGGCATATGAAATTGACGATTTAAAGCCCTTACAGCCAGGGTGGCAGAAGTGTAAACTTTTTCCCCCATCTGTCTAGAGCCCTAGAATCCCCATCAGAGGGCACAGGGTTTTTTGCAGTGGAAGCTTTAACCCCTTTGGGACCCTGAGATATAGTTTCTGGGTCAGCAGCGGGGTTTTTATATAGGAATTTATGGGAATCCGGGACCCTGTTAATATCTGTCTGGCTTAGCAGGTGCAGGGGGTAAAGAGTCAGGGGACAGTCCAGACTCTGAAAATACATCATCTACAATGTCTAGAACAGGTGAAATAGCAAGAGGTCTGTGCTGAGGAAGAAGCAGGAAGTCTCTGAGCATTTTCTTAGACTCAGAAAAATCTTGGCTCTCCCAGTGGAAATGCTCCCTCATAGTATGTAGTGTTTCCCCAAAAGAATAGTCCTCAGGAAGAGGGGCTGAAGGAATGGATTCTTCAGCATCAGAATCCTCATAGGGAAGCATGGAGTAATCCTGTTCAGAAGAGGAATCAGAGGAAATAGATACCTGATCAGAAGAATCATACTCTGTCTCTTGCCTAGGCCTCTTATCAGGAGGGGGATGGGAGCCCCTGATCAAAGTAATTAGGTCTTCGGCCATTTTGAGCATCTGTTTTTTAGGCATGGAAGTCTGAATAGGAGAATGCTGTACTTGTTTCTTTGTCTTTAGAGCTGATTTAGTCTTTGAAGCTGAAGATGGCTTAACATATAGTTGTGTAGGTCTGAAAACACCCTCAGAAGCCGATGCCTGCTCAGCGGCTCCGGACCCATCTGAGGGATTGATTTCAGAGTGTCCAATACCTTGAGTTTCCAGAGGCCCAGTCGGCTCCACTTGGGGAGTCGGTAGCGGCCTGTGGCTCTGAGGTAGCAGGTGCCAGGGGCTGCGAAAGCGCCTCACTGAGAACCGGCGAACTGGCGACTGGCCTAGAAAAGGCTTCGTCGTCAGTTTTGGACCTCGGATGCCTATCCTTGCCCTTGCGTTTTTTGTAAACTCCGGTTGTCGGCTGTTCCGCCAGCATTATATAATTAAATCTTCGGCCAAAGTAATGAAATGCAAAATCGAACCGATGATTGATAGTGCGTTGGTTGAATCTAGCACAAAACCGACAGCTAGCAACGTTGTGATCAGGGCCTAGGCAAGGAATACAGTAAGAGTGAAAATCCTTATGAGGTATTTGCTTCCCACAAGAAATACAATTGTTAACATTTTCTGACATCGGTCTGGAGCAAGAAAAAAGTTTCCCCAACGGGGTACTTAGCTTTAATGAAGACTTCAGTTCTGAAATTCAGATTTGAAAATCTCAGGAGTTGGCCAACCTGCACTTGCGAACTGCTTTTGCTTCGGGCACTGCGCGGCAAAAAAGACTCAAGAAAATGGCGTCGACTGCATCTTTTATACCCCTGGCGCACTGACGTCAGGGAAGAGGCGACAGCAACAGACGCTGGACCTAGACTTTGGAATTCTGGCCGACTGAGGGTAGCCTGCCAGCAGGATAACCCAAGAGTAATGACTGCAACAGTGAAACACGATGAACATCTGCTTTCACTTTCAGAAAACACGATGAACATCAGGTCTACTTGAGGTATACTCCATTTGTGGACTATATCAAGGAAGACCTCACTGCTTAACATCCATTTGTGAGGGTCTTCCATGGCTCTGTTTAAAGAGTCTGCAAGCAAATTGCCTACTGACAGAATGTAAACAGCCTGCAGGGATAGATCTGCTTTTAGTACATGGTCCCATGTCATAAGAGCTAGCCTGCACAGTAGATAGAACTTACTCTTCCCCTGTTTGTTGATGTACCACATGACTGTGGTGTTGTCTGTGAAAATCCTGGTGCAGCCTGATTTCCAGAGGTGTGAGAACACCTGAAGGGCTTGGATAAGAGCATTCAGTTCCCTGGCACTGACGTGTTCCCTTATTTCCTTGGAAGACCACTGGCCTTGAACATTTGTGAGATGCATCCACACACCCCAAGTCAGTTTCGATATACATGTATGGAAAACCTGGGTGAGTGGAAAGGGAGTCCTGGATGGAATTGGATTTCAAAAACCCACCACTGCAACTTTTTATTCAGAAGGGGCAGGAAGAGAATTTGGAAACCCAGTGACTGACATTACTGAGACCAAAGGGACTTCAAGTACCACTGGATCTTTCTTATGTATAACCTGGCAAAGGAGATCAGAGATATTATGGCCTCCATGTTTCCCAGAGTTCTTCCAGTTTCTATTTTTGCTGAAGTTGAACCCAGAGGAAGCAGGAACTAGAAGTAGCTGGACAGACGTAGGACTTTTTCTTGAAGGAGAAAAGCTGGCTTACAGTGTTCGGCCTCCACCCAAAGAAGATGAGAACCTGGCAGGGGATCAGGGAAGACTTCCTGATGTTTAGGGTGAAGACTAGCCTTTCCAGAAGTGAAACTGTTTAACTGAGGTGAAGTAATGTGTCCCTTGGGTAAGCCCTGAATTAGAAAATCATCCAAGTTTAAGGAAATATGTGGATTTCCTGGGTTCTGTAAAAGGCAATGTCTAATGTAAGGCACTCTTTGATAACACTGGGGGCAGTAGAAATATCAAAGGGTAAAGCAGAGAACTGAAAGTGTGATGAAGAAACGGAGAACCTAAGGAAATTCCTGCAAGCAGAGTTGATGAGGATATGCATGTATGCATTCTTCAAGTCTACAGATACTACAAGGGCTTGATGAAGAATGAAAGGAATAGTCTGCAAGAACAGCAATTTGTAAGATGGCACTTTCAGAAAGGTGTTGAGATGAAACAAGTTTAGTATCAGCTGCCAAGCACCCGCTTTCCTGGGGACCAAGAAGAATCATGAATAGAAATTTTTCCTAGGGCTAGAGGAGGAAAAGGTTCTACTGTCCCCTGGGACAAAAGGTCCTGGACAAGGAAGGGGATGAGGTAGGCCTGATAGGGAGGAGGGGGAGGAATTACCTTAAAGGAGGAAAGCTCCACCAAAACATTTTGTAATTGTGTTGAATGATAAACAAGACTTGTCTGTTTGAAGTGATGAATTCCCAAGCTGGGAGGGAGACAGCGAGTCTCTTGGACAAGGGGCTTTCTGGACAGAGGAGGAAGGGGTTAAGGCAAAAGACAAAGACTGAAGCCAGTTAATCTGGAAAAGGTTTTTTTTTTTCCATATTTGGAGTCCCTGGCAGGTTTCTTGAAATCTTTTCTTGGGCTGTTTCCTAACCATGTGGATGGGCTTTTGCTTACTCAGGTCAAAGGAAATGGGTATGGAAGGATGATTCCTTTGATATCTGGGAAGTGAGAAAACTCTGTTTAAAGTCCTGCATTATTTTACCCTTCATCAGCAGAGTTTTGAAAAGCTCAGGAGAAGCAAAGCCAAAAAAGGTTCCTATGAAGACAGGAATTCAGAAGCTCGGCCTTGACATCATCTGTTAGGGAATTGAGGCAAAGCCATGCAAATCTGTGGATAACAGAGACAGTAACTGTGGCCCTGGAGGAAGTCTCTGCAGAATTATAAAGTACAGTTTTGTACCTACCATAAATGTAGATGTTCGAAGATCCACATTGCTGCAGTCCTTACATATGGGTAGTCCGCTGTCCTCGGTCGGCCTGAATACCAAAGTATTAGGCTGACATCGGTCAAGGTGCTTAAAACTGACATCAGAACGTCAGGGTACAAAAGCGCATGACCGACGTCATATCCTCAGTCTTTTCTTGCCCCAAATGTCAGAAGGCCCTAAAAAGAAAGGCCAAAGCCCAAAAAACAGCAAAGAACAACCAACCACCCCTGCACTAACCATATTTACAAAATATACAACCCAAACCACACAACCACCTCTAACTACAGAGGGGAAGGAGGGAGGGTAAATTGGACTGCAGCAATGTGGATCTTCGAACATCTACATTTATGGTAGGTACAAAACTGTACTATGTTCTTCATCTCACATTGCTGCAGTCCTTACATATGGGTAGAATCCCAAAGCAGAGGTAAGGGAGGATGGCAAAACTATAAAGCATTAGGAGCTGCCAAAATGCCCTGTAAAATTGCAGTGGCAAAACCAGCCCTAGATTTAGAGTAAAGTGGAAGGTGGTAATGCTTAGAGAAAGTATGTACTGAACTCCAAGTAGCTGCCTCCAAAATATCTTTAGTAGCCACCCCCCTTAAAAAAGCTGTAGAAGTGGCAGTAGCCCTAGCGGAATGAGGCCTAATCCCAACTGGAATCTCCTTACCATGATGGGAATAACAGAAAGCAATACAAAAACCAATCCACTTAGAAATAGTTTGTTTTGAAACAGGTTTGCCCTGAGAACCCAAAGCAAATGAAACAAACAACTGCTGAGACTGCCTGAACCCTTTAGTTCTGCTCAAATAATATCGCAACTGTCTGTGGATATCCAAAGTGTGCAAAATCTTCTCCCCTTTATTTTGGGGGTTTGCATAAAAAGTAGGCAAATGAATAGTTTGGTTTAAAGCCACACTAGAAACCACTTTAGGCATAAAGGAAGGGTTAGTGCAAAGACACCCTATCCTTGTGGAAAATTAAGAAAGGCTCAACCGCCATAAGGGCCTGTAATTCAGAAACCCTTCTCGCAGAGGTAATGGCCAACAAAAAAGCAGTCTTCCATGATAAATATTTCAACTCGGCAGTAGCTGCAGGCTCAAAAGGTTGTAGAGTGAGTTTCTCCAACACAAAATTGAGATCCCAAGGAGGAGTAGGAGCTCTACGTGGGGGTCTTATATTCTTTGCCCCTCTAAGGAATTGCTTAAACAAAGGATGAGAAAATAATGGTGGATCACAGTCAGAGTGAGCAGAAATTGCTGCAGCATGAACCTTTATAGAGGAGAAGGACAAACCTTTGTCCAATAACTCAGTAAGGTATTGAAGAGTAACACTTAAATTAGGTTTAGAAACATCAAAATCCTTTGCTGTACTCCAAATTAAAAATCTCCTCCATTTATCTGCGTAAACTTTCCTTGTACTAGGCCTTCTGGCCTCCAAAACAACATTCAAAACTTGTTGTGGAAGCTGAGACCCTCCAGGGTTTAAAACAGAATATGCCAGGCTGTTAGATGCAGAGAGTGAAGTTTGACATTGAGTAAATGACTGTTCTCCTGAGACAGCAGGTGTGGAATCGAAGGCAAAGGCCATGGAGGTTCCCGAACCAGACTTCTCAGTAATGGGTACCAGTGCTGTCGAGGCCAATCCGAGCTATTAAAATCATGGTTGGCTTGTCCTGTCTGACCTTCAGGAGTACCTTTGGGAGGAGAGGCAGTGGTGGAAAGGCATACACGTGAAGATTGCTCCAATTGAATGAGAGAGCATCCACTTTCCAAGCTGTGGGATGAAACCTTTTTGTGCAAAACTTTGGCAACTGGTAATTTAGTGGAGAAGCGAACAGATCTATGTCTGGAGTTCCCCATAACACTGTCAATTCTTGAAATACATGAGGATCCAATTTCCACTCGTGGGGATCCATAATTTGTCTGCTCAACACATCTGCTAAGGAGTTCTGTGTCCCTGGCAGAAACCTTGCCTGAAGATTTAGCTGTAAACTGAGAGCCGTCTCCCACAAAATCATTGCTTGTCTGCATAGAGGGTATGAATGTGTCCCCCCTTGCTTGTTGATGTACCACATGACAGTTGTGTTGTCTGTTTGAATCAACACCTGCCCTGGAAGAAGTAAATCCTTGAAAGCTATCAATGCGAATTGGACTGCTAACATCTCCTTCAAGTTGATATGTAAATGTTGAAGTCTGGCAGGCCACGTGTCTTGTATCCATTTTCCATTTAGATGAGCTCCCCAAGCTTTGTCTGAGGCATCTGTCGTTAGAATCTGACTCGCCTCTGGTCAGGTCACAGAGAGTCCCTTGTTTAGGTGACATTCCTGAGCCCACCACAAAAATTCCTTTTGAATGCAAGGTATTATCTGAATGACAGTGTCCATATCTTGGCAGTGCTGTGTCCATACATTTTTGAGATACCATTGTAGCTTCCTCATATGCAGTTTGGCATTGGGAAGCACCAGAATACAAGATGCCATGAACCCCAAGGCTTGAAGGACTGTCCTTGCAGTCAGCCTGGACTGACGAGACAATTGATGGAAATAAAGAGAAAGATTCTTTTGTTTGTCCGGGGTCAAAAAGGCCATCTGGGATGCTGTATTCAGTCTCACACCCAGAAAGCACATATCCTGAGAGGGTACTAGACTGGACTTTATTTCGTTCACAGAATACCCTAGGCATCTTAACACTGCCATCACATACTGTAAATGATGAAGAAGTTCGTCCTTTCCTGGAGCCAGAATCAGGCAATCGTCCAAATAAGGATAGATTTGTATTCCTCTTAGCCTGAAGAAAGCTACCACCGGAGCCAGAATCTTCGTGAACACTCTGGGTGCAGTAGATAAGCCAAAGGGCAATGCAGAGAACTGATAATGAAAAGTCCCAGCCCGAAAACGCAGATACTTCCTGCAACTGGGCCTGATAGGAACATGAAGGTAAGCTTCCTTGAGATCCAGAGTCACCATCCAATGATCTTTGCCCAGCAGAGGTAAAAGCTGTTGTAACGTCAACATTTTGAACTTGGGAATGTCCAGATATGTGTTGAGGATAGATAAATCCAAAATTGGTCTCCACGTGTTCCCTTTCTTTGGTACTAGAAACAGGCGAGAATAAAACCCTAGGCCCACTTCTGGCAGAGGGACCGGTTGTATAGCTCCTATTTGAAGTAGTAGAGAAATCTGTTTGTGAGCCTCTAGTCTTTGCTGAGGAGGAACGTCTGGCATGCCTTTGAAAGGGGGCAAGGTATGGAAATAAAACTTGTAACCTTGGTGTATGATATCCAATACCCATTTGTCCTGGGTAATTAAAATCCAATTTTCCTTGAAGAGTGCCAACCGTCCTCCCAAAGGTGCTGCCAGGCAAGAAGGAGTAGGTCATTGGGCCTGTTTACGAAAGGACTGGCCCCTGCCCTCACTCGAAGATTGTGCAGGGGAACTCCATGTTCTAGGTCTGAAGGAACTCTGAGCTCTGCCCCTACCACGTCTAGACCTACCCCTAGACTGAGAATCAGAAGAAGGATACGTCCACCCCTTAGCAGGCCAATTTCTACTAAACTTCGGAGGCTGAACTTGCAAAAATTCTTTAACAGTCTGCATAGACTTAGCCTTGTCCTCCATTTTCTTCAAGACTGACTCCACAGGTGGACCAAACAACACTTCAGACTGCAAAGGAGCATCCAAAATCCTTGTCTTAACATGGCCAGATAAATTCTGATCCTTAAGCCAGGCGTGCCTGCGAAGAACTGAACCAGTGGCAGCCACCCTAGAAGAGGCCTGCACAGCATCAAAACCACACTGTAAAGAATGCTTACCCACCTGTTCAGATACATGCACCAAATCTTGTAATTCTTTACACTCAATGCCTTCTGCCAGAGCATCCACCTTAGATTTCAATTGAGAAAGAAAAAAATTTTGATATTTCAACATATGAAACTGGCAATTTAAAGCCCTCATTGCTAAGGTAGAAGATGTATAGACCTTCTTTCCCCATCTATCCAAAGCCCTGGCCTCTTAATCTAGAGGAACCGGGTTCTTTACAACAGAGGCCTTGACACCCTTAGGTCCCAGACTAATAGTTTCTGGGTCCGCCCTAGGACTCTTATAGAGATATTTATGAGCCTCAGGCACCCTGTAATACCTATCTGGTTTAACAGGCGCAGGGGGCAGAGAATCAGGATTAAGTGAAGCCTCTGAAAACACATCTTGCACAACATCCAGAACAGGGGGTATAGCTAAGGGCCTATGTTGAGGTAAAAACAAAAATTCCCTAAGCCTTTTCCGTGAATCAGAGAAGTCCTGACCTTCCCACTTAAAATGTTCCCTCATAGAATGAAGTGTCTCTGAAAAAGAAAAATCCTCTGGAGGAGAAGCAGAAGCAGTGGAATCTTCTGCATCAGAATCAGAATAACGAGAGCACTCCTGCAAGTCTTCAGCCGAAGACTCCGAAACATCCGAAGCCTGTACAAAACTTTCCAACTCTGGCTCCACCCTAGGCCTCTTATCAGGAGGGGGCAAAGAACCTCTAATCAGAGTAATCAAATCTTCTGCCATTTTAAGCATGTGCTTCTTAGGCACAGACCCTGCTGAACTAGGACTGACAACAACAGAAGCTAAACCTGGCCTGCCTCTGGAAGAAGTCTTGGAAACAGAAGGAGAGGGTCTAACCACCCTGGGAAGGGAGGGGAGTACAGAAACCTGAGAAGCCCCTTCAGCCTGACCTGCCTCTTGAGAGGCCACATCCTGCAAGATCAATGTCTCCCCCTGAGACTCCAGGGAAGCCTCCATCGGAACCACCGGTTCCACTGAAGCCTCTAAAGAACCGGCGTCCGGAACGGACGACTCATCTTGCCTAGGTTTAACCGTTTTGTCTTTGCGCTTCTTAGGAAGGCGGCGGAGTATCCGACGGCATATTATAATTGCACCGCTTACCGAAGACCAGCCTAGCACAATCCAACCTTCGCTTAATAGTGCGCTTATTAAACCTAGCACAAAAGCGACACCCGACTATGTCGTGCTCAGGCCCCAAACAAGGAATACACAAAGAATGATAATCCCTATGCGGTATCTGTTTCCCACAAGAAATACAATTATTCACTTTTTCTGACATCCGGCAATACACTAAGGCAAGAAAAAACCAAAATATTCCCCAACGGGGTACTTAGCCAACTTGGATTCGGTCTGAAACTCCGAACTCGAAAAATTTCAGATCGCCGAATGGCACTTGCAACGCTGCTTCTGCATCGGACCATGCGGCAAAAAAGACTGAGGATATGACGTCGGTCATGCGCTTTTGTACCCTGACGTTCTGATGTCAGTTTTAAGCGCCTTGACCAACGTCAGCCTAATACTTTGGTATTCGGGCCGACCGAGGACAGCGGACTACCCATATGTAAGGACTGCAGCAATGTGAGATGAAGAACATCTGCATTTTATAAAATGACTGACTACATGCATAGCTTCATTGAACATTGGCATCACTTGTACCTTGTGTTCAGATTCCTCTCAATTAGCCACAGTTTTAAGTTTCCCAGAATGGACAAAAGAGTCTGATAATTAAAGGCCTTAAAGGCCAGGATGGCATAAGTATAGACCTTTTGTACCCTACCTGTCCACTGCCTTACTATCTCTACCTGAAGACAACACATTACCTTCATGTATAAACTTGGTGGACTTGACTTACCAGTAGAGATAGAGAAAACCAAATGGTCTGCTACATGCTTTTTTTTTTTTATTTGAAAAAAAATGTCATGTCCTCAGGAACTTTACAAAACCTTTCAGGCTTTTTGGAAGCAAAAGGCTGGGAATCAGGAGGAGAAGTGGTGAATGTAAAGGCATTCAAACAGATCTCTAAAACAGTAAGTACTGGCATAGGTTTTGGAGCACCTATCAGAAGCAAATCATACACATATACATATACATATACATATATATATATATATATATATATATATATATATATACATGGGTCCCCTTCTAAAGACCGAACCGCCGATCCCCCGACGCAGAAATCACCGACGCCAGATAACCAACAGGTACGTATACCGACAGGGTGATTCGCCGACAGCGGAAAGACCGACAAGGGTAATGTGTGATCGCGACCCGGTAAGTGTGCGACAGTGACAGAGGTAGGAGTGGTCAGGTAAGTGAGTTAGGGTTAGGGTGCAGGTAGGTGAAGTGTGCGTTAGTGTCGGAGCTTGGGCTAGGGGTGGGTAAGTGAGTTAGGGTTAGGGTGCAGGTAGGTGAAGTGTGCGATATTGTCGGACCTTAGGGTTAGGGTTTGGGTCAGGGCTAGTGTGTATGCTATGTAGTGTAGTGTGTTGTTTACGTGTGTCGGTGTTATGGTGTTTTGGCGTTGTCGGGTTTGTGTGTTGTCGGTTTTCTGGCGTCGGTGATTTCTGTGTCGGGGAATCGTCAGTTCGGTCCTTAGAAGTAGACCCATATACATACATACATATATATATATATATATATATATATATATATATATATATATATATATATATATACTCACACACACACACACACACACACATATACACACATATATATATATATATATATATATATATATATATATATATATATATATACACACACACACACACACACACACACTTTTCTTTTGGGCACATCAGTGACTTGTCTGGATTCTCACCATTTAAATACTGCATCATTCCAATAATACTCTTCTCAAAGGAAATCTCTTCTATAAGAGCATCAGTGTACAGGGGGTTTTCACTATCAGATGCAAGCTGTCCAGCAGGCTGTATCCAAGATAAGAAAGCTACGGAATTCTCATCGGAATCCAAATCTTTCACCCCCACCCCAGATGAAAACTCATGTAGTCTCTTCCAAATGGGGAGCATGAGAGGGAGTGGAGAGGAAGGGAGGAGGCTTGACCTTGATAAAAATCAAACCGTTCCTTTACTTGAGATGGAGTAGTAGAAACATGTTTTTTTGTTTGTTAGTTGGTTTCTTTTTCTTAGGTGTGACATCTACCCTAACAAAACACAACGGTTCCGGACCTTGATTAAACAGCCAGGTACCTCTTCCCTGGCAAGGATTTGAGGCATGTCTTCTTGGCCTCTGATATCACAGTAGGTTTCCCCCTCTCTACTATCAAGGGAGGAGCAGTCTTTCATGAATGTGGAAGAAGCAGATACCACACCAGCGGGGTCGCAATATCAGACATTTGAGAAGGAGTCAGACATAGTACAATTGTGTACACTTACCATAAATGTAGATGTTCGAGTGTATTCACTATTGCAGTCATTACATTTAGGTAATCTGCTGGCAGGTTGCCCTCAGTCTGCCTGATTAACAAAGTCTTGGGCCCTGCGTCAGTTGCTGTCCCTTCTTCCATGACATCAGGTCGTCAGGGGTATAAAACATGCAGCCGACGCCATTACATCAGTTTTTCTTGCCCCAGATGTCAGGTGCCCCCCAAATGGGGAGCAAAATATACAAATAATTTAAAACACAAAAATATATATCTTCAAACAAAAGCAAATACACCAAAAAGGCTTTTAAGTGTAGTAAAAGAAAGTAGAGGCATTGTAAGAGAAAAAACAGGGGGCTGGGGGGAGGGTAACCAGGACTGCAACAGTGAATACACTCGAACATCTACATTTATGGTAAGTGTACACAACTGCACTATGTTCTTCGTGTTTCACTGCTGCAGTCATTACATTTGGGTAGATTCCCAAATCTATGGTTGGGAGGATGGATTTATACAACATTAGGACCAGCTATAAGGCCCTGCAAAACAGCAGTGGCAAAGCCAGCTCTGGATTTAGAGAAAATTGGCAAGTGATAATGCTTGGTGAAAGTATGAACTGAGCTCTAGATAGCAGCTTCTAGAATATCCCTGGTAGGAACACCTCTGAGAAAGGCTGGAAAAGTAGATGCAGCCCTGGTGGAATGGGATCTGATCCCCTGGGGGATAGGTTTTCCATGGTGCTTATAGCAAAAATGAATACAATGGCTTATCCATTTGGAAATGGTTTGCTTTGAAATAGCCTTTCCCTCTGCCCCTTCAGCAAATGCTACCAGCTGTTGTTCAGATTTTCTTCGAGATTTAATCCTGTCCAAGTAAAATCTAAGTTGTCTGTGTACATCCAATGAATGCAGAATCCGCTCCCCCTTGTTCTGTGGATTGGGAAAGAAAGTTGGCAAATGAATGGACTGATTAAGAGCCACACTGGATACCACCTTGGGCATGAAGGATGGGTTGGTCCTGAGTGACACCCTGTCCGCATGAAAGATGATGAAAGGCTCCACTGCCATAAGGGCCTGTAATTCAGAAATCCTTCTAGCCGAAGTAATTGCTAAAAGGAAGGCTGTTTTCCAAGAAAGAAATTTTAAGTCTGCAGTAGCAGCTGGCTCAAAAGGAGGGAGAGTGAGTTTCTCCAATACAAAGTTAAGGTCCCATGCAGGGGTTGGAGCTCTCCTGGGTGGTCTCACATTTTTGGCCCCTCTGAGATACTGCTTTAGCAGAGGATGAGAGAAGAGGGGGGGTTCTGTGTTGTAATGAGCTGAAATGACTGAGGAATGGATTTTTATGGAAGAAAAAGACAGGCCCTTGAGAAGCATCTCAGTTAAGTATTGCAAAATCTGAGGTAAATTGGGCAATGCTGTGCTCATCCCTTGAGATTGATTCCAGGCACAGAATATTTTCCATTTGTCAGCATAACATTTTCTAGTACTAGGTCTTCTTGACTCCAAACTGACATCCATCACAGGTTTGCTGAGGGATGCTAAGGGGGAATTTAAGTGATTAGCCAAGCTGCAAGATTCAATGTTTGGAGCTGAGGGTGCAGAATTTGGTTGTTCTGCTGAGACAGTAAGGAAGGTGCCATGGAGAAATTTGTGACAGACTGCGTAGGAGTGGGTACCAGTGTTGGCGAGACCAGTCTGGAGCAATCAAAATCATATTTGGTTTGTCCTGTTTGACTTTTAGTAGAACTTTGGAGATCAGAGGCAGAGGGGGGAAAGGCATAGACTGATAGGTTTTCCCAGCTGAAGGACAGAGCATCCACTTTCCAGCCTTTTTTGTAAGGAGTTCTTGTGCAAAATTTGTCCAACTGGTAGTTCTGGGGTGAGGCAAAAAGATCTATGTCTGGGCTCCCCCATTTGTGTCTCAACATGTTGAAAATCTGTGGTTCCAGTTTCCATTCATATGGGTCCATGAGATTTCTGCTTAGTTAGTCTGCCAAAATATTCAGCTTTCCTGGCAGGAACTGAGCTTGTAGTTGTACTTGATAGCTCAAGGCCGTGTTCCACAATGCCATGGCTAGTCTGCAGAGGGGATAGGAATGTGTACCCCCCCCCTGCTTGTTTATGTACCACATAACTGTGGTGTTGTCCGTCTTTACCATTAGTTGTCCTGGATGAGGGTAGTCCTTGAAGGCTGTCAGTGCATTCTGTACAACTAGCATTTCTTTTTGATTGATAAGAAGGTGCTTTTGATTTGGGCTCCATTTGCCCTGAATGCACTTCCCTGCCAGATGAGCCCCCCATGCATAGTCTGATGCATCTGTAGTTAGGGTTTGGGCGGCAGAGGGTGGAGTGAATGGCAGTCCCTTGTTTTGGTGGCAGGCCTCGCAACACCATAGTAACTCTAGTTGCAGGCAATGTATGATGGGAATCATTGTTTCCAGGCTGTGACAATGTTGACTCCATAAACTTTTTAAGTACCACTGAAGTTTCCTCATATGCAGTCTTGCATATGGAATTAGAAGAATGCAGGAGGCCATGAACCCCAAGGCTTGCAGTATTAGTCTTTTAAATAGCAGGGTTTTTGTGGCCACCTGTTTTAAGTAAGTCACTAAATGAATTTGCTTTTCTGGTGTAAGGAAAGCAATCTGGTATTTGTATTCAAGCTTGCACCCAGGAATGTAATTTTTTGAGAGGGTACCAGTTGTGATTTCTTTTCATTTATGGTGTACCCTAGACAAGTTAAAAACTTTTTTACAAATGCCAGATGTTTTAGAAGAATGGCCTTGTTTTCTGCCTGAATTAGACAATCGTCCAGCTATGGATATATTTGAATATTTCTTTGCCTGCAAAATGCAACTACTGGAACCAGGCACTCTGTAAATGCCCTGGGTGCAGTAGATAAGCCAAAGGCAGTGCAGAGAACTGATAATGCAAGTAGCCTGCTTTGAAGCGGAGGTATCTTCTGCAAGATTCCATGATTAGGATATGCAGGTGAGCCTCTTTTAAATCTAGAATTGCCAACCAGTCATCTTTGCTAGCATAGGAAGTAACTGGTGAAGAGTCAGCATCTTGAATTTTGGAATGTCCAGAAAGGTGTTTAGAGTAAACAGGTCCAGAATTGGACGCCATGATTTGTCTTTTCTGGGTACCAGGAAAAGTCTGGAATAGAAACCTTGTCCCTTTCTTTTCCTCTTCTGGTACTAGTTGAATTGCCCCCATGGTTAGGAGGAAAAGTACTTGTTTCTGAGCCTCTGCCCACTGATTTGGGGGCAGGTATAGCCATCCGTTTGGAGATGGCAATGTGTGGAAATGAAATCTGTATCCCTGGGACACTATATTTAAAACCCATTTGTCCTGGGTTATAAGTTGCCAGTTTTTTGCATGAAGAGCCAGTTTTCCCCCCAAAGGGGCGGCTAAGAGGTAAGTGCTTGGTAATTTTAAAGGAAAGTCATTGAGACCGTTTACCATAGGGAGGTGTCTTGTTATTTCCAGATTTGGAAACGTAGGCACCCCATTGCTTAAATCTGAAAGTCCCTTGGGACTGAAACCTGGTGCTTTTGGAATGTCTGGATTTGGCTTGAGTGGCTCTGGAAGAAACTGGAAAGGACCACTTCTTAGTAGGCCAGTGCCTACTAAATCTTGGAGGTTGTACTTGTAAGAAATCTTTCACAGTTTGCATAGATTTAGCTTTATCTTCCATCTTTTTAGAACTTCTTCAGTCTTATTGCCAAACAGACGGTCCTGCTGCAAAGGAGCATCCAACAATTTTGCTTTAACATGATCAGGCAGAGATTGCTCCTTAAGCCAAGCATGCCTTCTAAGCATAGACCCAGTAACAGCAGCCCTGCAAGAGGCCTCCAAAGAATCAAAACCACATTGCAAAGTATGTTTTCCAACTTGTTCAGCTGAATGCAATAAATCCTGTAAATCCTTATTTTCCACACAGTCAGAAATCAACATCATTTTCTGTTTAAGCAGTCCCATGATATGCTGTTGATATTTTAGCATATAGAATTGACAGTGTAAAGCCCTGATTGCTAAGGTTGCAGAAGTATAAACTTTTTAACCCCATGTATCCAGCGCCCTGGAGACTCTATCAGAAGGGGTAGGATTTTTAGCAGTAGAAGCCTTAATGCCCTTGGGCCCCTGAGAAATGGTTTCAGGGTCCGCAACAGGATTTTTGAAAAGGAATTTGTGGGAGTCAGGAACCCTGTAGTACCTGTCTGGCTTACAAGGGGCCAGAGGCAGGGAATCAGGGGCCATACTGGATTCTGAAAACACATCATCAACAATGTCTAGTACAGGAGGAACAGCCAAAGGCCTATGCTGAGGAAGAAGAAGGAAATCCCTAAGCCTCTTTTTGGATTCAGAAAAATCCTGACTTTCCCAGTGGAAGTGCTCCCTTAAGGTATGCAAAGTTTCCCCAAAAGAAAAATCCTCAGGGGAGAAGCAGAAGGAATGGAATCCTCTGCATCAGACTCCTCATAAGTAGGTATGGACAAATCCTGTTTATTAGAAGAGTCAGAAGAAACAGAGTCCTGTTCAGAAAATTCATAGTCAAGTTCAGCCCTAAGCATCTTAGAGGGGGGGGGGGTTGACTACCCCTGATTAGAGTAATTAAATCTTCAGCCATTTTGATCATTTGTTTTTTAGGCATAGGGGCCTGAACATGTGGCCTGGGTGTCGTTTTTTTAGACATAGATCGAGATTTTGGCCTTAACATTGAAGGTGGTGTTGGTTTAATATACAAATCTGTAAGCCTGAATACACCCTCAGAAGCAGGTGCCTGCACAGCGGCTCCGAACCCATCCAAGGTAGAGACATCCGTGGGTTCCATAGGTGAAGCATCTCGTGGCATACCGGACTCCGAATGAGTCTCAGTAGAGGCCTGCGAATCAGAAGTAGCAGGTATCAGGGGCTGCGAAAGCACCTCACAGAGTACCGGTGAACTGGCGACTGGCTTAGGAGAAGTGTCGTCGGCAGTTTTGGACCTCAACGACCTGTCTCTTTTTTTGTGTGTTTTTTCGGTATTCCGGTAGCCAGATGGCTAACCGACGTCATTTCTGGATAATTAAACAAATAACCAAAATATTTAGAAGCAAAAATGTGCCAATGACGGACAGTGCACTGATTAAATAAAGCACAAAACCAACAGGAAGGTACGTCGTGGTCAGGGCCTAAGCAAGGAATACAGTACAAATGAAAATCCTTATGAGGTATTTGCTTCCCACAAGTAATACAATTATTAACTTTTACTGACATCGGTAAGGAGCAAGAAAAAGTTTCCCCAATGGGGTACTTAGCTTTTAGTTGAAGACTTCGGTTCTGAAACTCGAAAACGAAAATTTCAGGAGTCGGCCAACTGGCACTTGCGAACTGCTTCTGCTTCGGGCACTGCATGGCAAGAAAGATTGATGTAATGGCGTCGGCTGCATGTTTTATACCCCTGATGACCTGACGTCATGGAAGAAGGGACAGCAATCGATGCAGGACCCAAGGCTTTGTTAATCAGGCCAACTGAGGGCAACCTGCCAGCAGATTACCCAAATGTAATGACTGCAACAGTGAAACACGAAGAACATCCAGTGGATTTCTGCTACATCCCAGTGGGTACATCGAAATCAGGCCGGACTACTGAAGATTCAGGCCTAGATTTCTGATCCTCCATCTCTGCGACAGTAAGAGGTCTACGGCAGAGAGTTTTGCATTTTGGTTTGAGTCAGACATTAGGCATCTATGTACATGCGTAAGGAAACAAAGTCTGGTATGAAGTGTTTCTGGGATAGGTAATCATGTTAATCCCCCCCCCCCCCCAAATCGCCAGTGGGAATGTAGGTCTTTATAAGGTGTCTAACAGTCACACTTCCCTCTCTTCTATGACACTAAAATTTTTTTTGTATAAAAGACAAAAAAGAAGGTTCCCCAACAGGGCCACTTAACCAGCCAAGTCTAGGCAACTGAAAGCAGAACTACAGAACTACAACTCCGCTGACAGACAGATGGGAGCGAGGACCCCGCAATTAAACTGGCAGCAAGATACTCTGAGGATCTTATGTTCATACATCCTATGTTCCCTTAACCCCACAAGCAGAGGTCATATGCTGGACATATGGAACATCAGGGAGGCTTTGGCCTTGGTATGCCAACCAGACATCAGGTTACCTCAGATCAGATAACCCAACAGTAATGGAATACTTCGACAGCGATCCAGCGTAGGACATCTACGCAGCTGTAGAGTCTTTATTCTGCATGGTTTTATCCTGTACTGTGTGGCATTTTGAAACCATCTACACTTAAATGCAGGACCTCTGTCAGACAACCTACAACTCAAGTGTTAAAGAATCTCTCAGATAAACACAACAAAATATACATTGCTCAAATTGCTCGCCATAACAACTGCATAACAGCAGGCTTTACTCTTGACTTCTATACTGTGATAGGCACCTACTGGTCAAATTAACTACACTGTTTCTAGTAATTAAAGCACCCAATGAAAGCTGAACATCACTGCTCTATGTAACTAAAAACTTGCACTAGAAATAAGTATAAAACACAAACACTACAAAATCTAGCCTCTTGTCCAAAACTGATTTAAAACCAATTTGACTACAATGCTCATCAGTAGTGATCTTCAAACAAAAAATTATACCTACTAAAGTGCTCCACATATAGGGGCCCATTGTGCCCCAAGTGAATGGGCTGGGTTCATCTGCAAGTTACAAATGAATACCATTACACCGCTCAGCCTAGAATGCACACTTGGCTAGATGCACAGAGTCACACCAGATTAACATAGAAGTGATGTTTAACTCCATACATGACCAGAAAAAGACTACTGAAGCACCACTTATGGACATGACAGCAGCTGCTGGCTTAAGCTTTCCAGCCTAAACTAAATGGCCTAATATTACTAACTCAATGTCGTAACGGCAAGCATGTCAGTATAAATTTCAAAATAAAATCCCAAACTACTCATTTTTCACTTATGAAACATTCAGATTAAGGAGGATCCCACAAACTTTACCTGATAAAGCTCTTCTAAATTGTATTTGATAGATGTACTATTCTGGATAGCTTCTACTGCTTCTTTCAGTTTTTGCCAGGTCTCATCTGTATAGTTGTCCGGCAATTTAGGCTTATCTGAAAAACAAAGTACTCCGAGTCAGACAGTCCATAATAAAATAATTCAGTTTAAAAAGCTGCTGCTATTTAATACTTATTTGAGCTACCCACCTCTTTCAACACTTCTGTATCATAAAACAAACCGTGATGGGAAATGTAGAAAATACACTGAAATTTCTTTTTTTAACATCCTAAAAAAGTACAGAACTCTAAACAAGTTTAATATAGTGGAAAGAAAATAAAAGAACTAACCATTTTGTGTGTTGTGGAACAAAAACAGCTGTACAACATTTTTTATTTTATTTTACATTTGTTTACCGGGCTAATCTAACTGGATACATGTCCATTTTCAGTAGAGGCCCGGGGAGATAAGCTCCTATGTAGGACAATGAAATTAACACAATCACAACTAATAAAACTTTAGACAAAATAAAAACTATTAACAGTGTCTATTACAGGTTAACACAGTAATATTTACAGTGCAGAAATACAGGCATAACAAAGGAATGGAAATACAATCAAGGTATGTTAGAGATAGTTTAGTAAATTAGTTGGTTAAGGAGGAGTTGCTGTGTGTGAGTAGACAGGGTAATAAGAGAAAAAAGAGAATTTCGAGACACATATAGACTAGTCAGGTTTGGAGCAGGGGCATAACCAGTGAGTTTTGAGGAACAATTTCAAATTATTTTTGAAGCAGGATAGTGAGGGAAGTGTGGAGAGTTCATTTGGTAGGAGATTCCAGGCTTTTCCAACTATGTTAGAGAAAAGGGAGTCACCAGCCTTATTGTTTGTTTTAGCAGTATGTATTTCTGAGAAGACCTTAAGGATTCCAGGTTTTTATAGGGAGTGATTAGTGTGGAAAGAATAGGCGTTTTGGAAGGTTTGTAAAGAGTGTTATGGACTATAGTTAGTTGATGGAATTTAATTAGATTTTGAAGTTCGAGCCATCCTAGTTGCTTTAAATTAAGGCAGTGATGGGTTCTAAAAGGGTTGCCTGTAGCAAATCTAGCAATGTTATTGTAGGACATTTCCAATTTGCTAAGATTATTTTTAGATATGTTAGTAAAAATAGGAGAGGCATAAAGAAGAGAGGATATTAGATGAGTGTGTGCTATAGTGGTTCGAGCTGAAGGCAGGAGAAAGGATTTTATCCTAGAGAGCGAGCCTAGCTTTTTGTTGACTGTTTTTATAGTGTTGTTAATGTGGATGTCAAAGTTCAAATTATTGTCAATGGTGACACCTAATAGTTTTGTGGTTGGTTCAGGGTATATAATAGTTTTATTGGTATAGTTTACTGAGAAGTCCATTGGGAGGGACTTTTTAGTAGGAGAGAAAAGGAGGAGTTTAGTCTTTTTGGGGTTTAGGAGAAGGCATCTATGTGTGAACCATTGCTCAACTGTGTTAAATACTTGTTGGGTAAGATAGAAGTTCTGGAGAAGAGGGGCTGAGCATATCAGTGTAGAGTCATCCATATTGTATGCATGTAGCTTGGGGGATTGCCAGGTGAAGGTCATTGATGAATATGGAAAGAGTAGAGGTCCAAGGATGGAGCCTTGAGGGACACCAGGTTGTGGGCAGGTGAGTAGAGAGGGATTTGTGCCAAAGTACGGCCTGTTTTCTTTTATCAAGGTAGGACTGGAACCATTTTATGGAGGCTGTATCAAGTGACAGGGATTTTAGTATTTTGATGAGAATTTGGTGATTTACCATGTCAAAAGCTTTAGACAGGTCAATAAATAGGGCTGAAGATAGTTTGTTTAGATTACGTTTTGATTACGTTTTTTGTTAATACAATCTGTGAAGGAAAGAAGGGCAGTAGTGGTGCTATGTGAAGGTCTAAAACCATGCTGACAGTTGGCTAGTAAGTTATTTTTTGTTAGATGGTCAAGTAATTGTCTGTGAATGCATTTTTCCATGATTTTTGCCAGAGGTGAGAGGAGGGCAATGGGGCGGTAATTGGAGAGTTCAGTTGATTGACCTCCCTTGTGGAGGGGGATAATATGGGAAATTTCCCATAAACTTGGGATATAACTTTCAGTAATAGTTCTATTGATTAGGATAGAAATAGGATAGGCAATGGCTTTGGCGGATAGTTGTAGGAATTCAGCAGGTAGTTGGTCTGCTGAGGGGGAGCATGGTTTCAGTTTCTGTAGAAGGGTTTGAGTATAGGATGTTGGTATGGGTTGAAAGTGAAATGTAAGGGGTGAGGTTGATTCATCGGAAGGTAGAGTGAAGTTATTTGGTGATAGTTGACTAGCTAGTGTTTGTATAGCATCAGTAAAAAAGGTATTAAAAGCGTTAGCTATATTCATCGGTGTTTTGCCTTCAGTGTTTTGAGGGTTTGGAGTAGTGGATTGTCCTGGATGGAGTAGTTGGTTGATACTAGACCAGAATTTCTGTGGCTTGTTTTGATTAGCTTGTTGGGATTGCAGGTAGTAGTTCTTTTTGTCAGATAATATAGCTTTTTTAGTTTCATTTCGTAGTTGTCTGAATTTTTGTTGATCTATAGGGTTTTTAGTTTTCCTCCATTTTGCCCAAGGTTTGTTTCTCATATTGACTTTATGTATGGTTTCTTTTGAGAGCCATGGAGCATGTTTGGTTTTAATTCTAATTAGTCTGGATGGGGCATGGTGGTTGAGGATGGCAAGGAAGTTGGAGTTAAAGTAACTAACGGCTTCATCTAAAGGAAGGTTTTGTAAGGGTGACCAGTTACATGCTTTTAATTCCATCTGGAAAAGTTGAGGGTTAAAGTACTTTTTAGACCTGATGTTTTTAATGGATGTTGGGGAGGGAAAGTTGATTTTATGTCTGATGATATAGGTAAGAGAGTGGTCACTTAAATCATCAGGGAGGGTTCCTGAGTCATAAATGTGAGGATGATGGTTAATGAGAATCCAGTCTAATAAGCTTGATTTCTTGTTGGATTTATTTATTCTGGTAGGGGAGGTAATGGTTTGGGAATACCCATATAGGTTAATATGGTTTGTGGGGAGGCTGCTGCAGAAGCAGGTCCAGTCAATATTTGTGTCACCTAGGATAATGGTTTCTTGAGGTAGGTTTTGGGAAAGCCAACAAAGTGAATTTTCCATAGTTGCTGTGTTATTACCAGGAGGTAGATATATGCAGATAACATAGATAGATTTGGAATTGTTAAGAAGAAGTTTAGATATAAGAATTTCTGCATTGGAGTCTAAAGGTGGCTTGCAGTTATAAGTGGTTAAATGTAAGCTAGGTTTATATAGGATAGCAACCCCTCTACCTTTCTTGGATGTACGGTCTAGTCTCAGGATATTGTATCCAGGTGGGATAATTTCATTATCTTTGGTTGCTGGTTTTAACCAGGTTTCTGTTAAGCAGAGAATATCAAAGGAATAGATTTCAGTTACAGCTTGGAGTTGAGTAACTTTGTTATTTATACTGCGGATATTAAGATGGGCAATTAAAAGGGAGTTAGATGGTTTAGACAGGGCTTGGGTAGTAGAATCATTGAGGTTGATGAGAGAGATAGGAGTTGTTTGGGGGCCTGGGTTAGGGTGGATGTCACCATCCTTTAAAGAGAGTAGCATGCTTAGATTATATGGGTTGGGTAGTCTGCTGTATAGTGATAGACATTTTTTGGGGTTTAGATTGGTGTATTTTGTGTGTAGTGTTCTATGATATTTAGGAAGTATGTAGTTAGATGAGGATGTTATATTAGCGTGAATAAAATATAGAGGTGAGTTTGGAGAGTTGGTTTCTTTTGGGATAGTTTTGGTTTGGGTCTAGTGGATTTTGAAAAGAAGTGAATAGATGTGTGAGGATTAAAGGAGGTAGTAGTGAGAGTATGAATAAGAGTGTGAAAAAGAATGGGATGGATTGTTTATTCATTATATGTGTAGCTGGTGTTTTATGTAGGTAGAAAATAGAAATCTATAGTGAGGAGATGAGAGAGTGAGTAGAGTGTGGTGTGATAGGAGGAGGGGAGTGAGGTTAGTATTAGTGGACTTTGGAGTCAGGAGAGTGTGTAGGGAGAAAAGATAGTGGGAAGGGTGTCTTTGAAGAGGAAAAGGTAGGATTATAAGGTATGATTATAGGGTATTGGGAAGAGGAAGGGGTGTGGTTAGGGAGTAATTGGAAGAAGAAAGGGATGTGGTTAGAGAGTAGCAGGAAGAGGAGGAGGTATGGGTAGGAAGTATAAAGGTAGGACCCCCTAGGGGTGGGTGGGAATTGGGGGTAGGGAGAGGAGCGGAGTGAGCCCGAGGCTTAACGGAGCGGTAGAGACAAGTTGAGTGTTGCAGGAGATCAATCAGTGGAATGCTGACTGAAAGGTAAGTTAAGTTAAGGTAGTGGAAGAGAGATAAAATAAGTATAGAAGCAGATTTGCAAGGCTAATAGTGGAAGAGTACAGTAAAGCAGGAGGTGTGGAAGGAGATTAGTAGCAGGTGAGGACAGTAGTCTGCTAAGAGTGGAATTTCCTAAGGGTTTGGGATAGGCAAACGCTAGGGACTATGAGAGGGTGCCACCTAGTGGCCAGGAGCTGGTATAATAGTAGTAGTACTTTCAGGGGGAAGGCCGGTCTAGGGCTGAAAAAGGACGCTCAGTACGTTCAGAGACAGTAGTGAATGTCCAGACAGGGGCAGTTGTTAAATTATGGGTTAAAAAAAAAAAGGAGTATGGCTGCTGGCTGACCAGGCTGAGAAATCTTTGCTTACATTAGTGAGGAACATGCATACTACAAATTAGCTGTATAGCAAGTTAGAGGACCACACATACGTTCTTCCTTCCTTTGGTAGGAGAGTACAGGGGAGGACAAATAGGGTGTTGAGACAGCTGATAAGTTGGAAAAGGATCCTGTGTTGCCAGGGAGGGTTTTAACCCTGATGGAGCGTAGGCCAGCTGGAGTGTTTCTTCCTTCCTTTGGTAGGAGAGTACAGGGGAGGACAAATAGGGTGTTGAAACAGCTGATAAGTTGGAAAAGGATCCTGTGTTGCCAGGGAGGGTTTTAACCCTGATGGAGCGTAGGCCAGCTGGAGTGTTTCTTCCTTCCTTTGGTAGGAGAGTACAGGGGAGGACAAATAGGGTGTTGAGACAGCTGATAAGTTGGAAAAGGATCCTGTGTTGCCAGGGAGGGTTTTAACCCTGATGGAGCATAGGCCAGCTGGAGTGACAGGATTACAAAAAAAAACACAGCCGCCAGGAGCGCACAACAGCCAGGGGATAACTAGGGAATTAAATAAACATATAGACACATTTTTTTAAAGCTAGAAAGTACAGTTGTGTAAGTTGAGCTTACCTTACCATAACAGCAGATTTTCAAATGATCACTGCTGCAGTAGCCTTTGCTATAATGGTTATATCCTGCCAAGAATATAATGGCTGGCCAGCTTCCAAAGTTTCAGGGCACCTTCCACAAGCCCAAATTCTCAGGTAGCTCAAGCTGAGCTGACTAAAAAACAAGTCTGGGCACAAAGCCCTTCAGAGCTTTTCTGCCAGGAGGCAGAGGGAGACTGAGCCCTGAAAGAACTATGCTAGGAAAAACAAAACATAAATGCCCATACCCTGAAATAAATAAATAAAAACAAGGTGGGTGGAGGGTGCAGCTACTGCAGCAGTGATCATTCGAATATCTACTGTTATAATAGTACAGTTGTGTAAGTTGAGCCTATGTTCATAATATTGATCACTGCTGCAGTAGCCTTAGCTATATGGGTAGTCTACCATGGCTAACTACATTTGGGAGGTGGAAGGAGAAGAGTCCATGAACTCAGGGAGAAAGGTCTTAGCAAAGCTAGATCTGGACCTAGAGAAGGAAAAAGCATATAGTGTTTTGTAAAAGTATGTACTGAGGACCAAGTAGCAGCTTCTAGAATACAGAATCCAACCCTTTCTAAAAAGCCATAGATGAAGCCAAGGCCCTGGCAGAGAAGGTCTTGACCCTGCCTGGAAAAGATCTGTTATGAGTGTAACAAAGATAATTGCCTTAGACAACAACAGGTTGTTCCTTCTTCTTACCCTCACAACAAATAAACAAACTGATCCAAAGAACTGAGAGATTTAGTTCTGTCAAGATAGTATCCAAGTTGTCTGTGGACATCCAAGGTATGCAGCATCCTTTCTCCTTCATTTTTAGATTCAGTAAAGAAAACTAGGAGATGGATAGATTGGTTTAAAATAAACTTGGTTACCACTTTAGGCATAAAAGAAGGATTACTTCACAAATAAACCCTGTCCCTATGGAAAATGAGGTAGGCTGACTCACCATAAGGGCATGCAACTCAGACACCCTTCTTGCAGTGGTTAGAGCAAACAGTAAAAACTGTTTTCCATGTTAAGAACCTCAAGTCGGCCAGATTAGCTAGTTCAAATGGAGCAAGTGTTATCTTGTCCAACACAAAATGAATAGTTCAAAAAGGGCTACCAGCTTACCTGGTTATCTCTTATGCAAAACCTCTTTCAAGAGCATTTTGATACAAGACTGCCTTGAAAAAGGAGGATCAATACACAGACATGCTGAAATAGCCACTAAATGAACCTTGATCAAGGAATAGGAAAGATCATATGATAGTAACTCACACAAACACTGTAAAACCACTGAACAACTAGCCCTGAATGGGCACTGGCTATGCTCTTAGCACCAACTAGAAAACCTTTTTCATTTGTTCTTCTTCTTTCGGCTTTTTCACGGGATGGGGTTGCCACAGCGGACCACCTGTCCGCTCATGATTGGCAGTGGAGTTGTACAGTGTCAAGTTGCCAGCCCAGTGCCCAACCTTCCACAGAAGGCACACACACACACACACACACACACACACACACACACACACACCTATTGCCAATTTAGTGTGTCCAATCCACCTACAGCATGTCTTTGGGATGTGGGAGGAAACCGGAGCACCCGGAGGAAACCCACGTGACCACAGGGAGGACATGCAGACTCTGCACAGAAGGTACCCCAGCCGAGGATCGAACCAGAGAACCTCTTGCTGTGAGGTGGGAACGCTAACTGCTGCACCACCGCGGCCGCCCAAAACCTTTTTCATTTGTCAATATACGATTTTCTAGTAACAGGCTTTATTGCCTCCATTACTACCTGCTGCAAGTCTTCAGTAAACAGATGCCTAAAAGGACGTACAACCTTATCATCCAGGCAGTCAAATGAAAATGAATGATGCTGGAGTGTATCAAACACCCCTGTTCTCGTGCGAGTAGATCTTGTCTATGAGGAAGATTGTCATAATTAACCACAGCCATTTCCAAAAAAAGGGAGCCTCATAGTTGCCAAGGCCAGAAGGGAGTCACTACAATGATCTTAGGGGATTCCTTCTGAATCATCAGAAGTATGCTGGATATTAGTGGAAAGTGTGGAAAAGCATAAAGCAACATTCCTGCCCAAGGAAAAAAAAAAGGCATCTATCTCACAGGTTTTCTAGCTTAGACCCGGAACAGAATCTTGCCAGTTGATTGTTCAGACAGGAGGCAAAAAGTACAGTTTTGTACCTACCATAAATGTAGATGTTCGAGGATCCACATTGCTGCAGTCCTAACTATTGGGTAGTCCGCCGTCCAGTCGGCCCGAATACCAGAGTATATGGCTGACGTCGGTCAGGGCGCATTAGACTGACGTCAGTACGTCAGGGTACTAATGCGCATGACCGACGTCATATCCTCAGTCTTTTCTTGCCCCAGATGTCAGAAGACCCTAAAAAGGCAAGGCCCAATATACCTGCACCAGAAATATGTACAATATATACAAAAATATATACAAAAATATCAGCATATAACCTCACCTACACAACCACCCCTAAACACAGAGGGGAAGGAGGGAGGGTAATTTGGACTGCAGCAATGTGGATCCTCGAACATCTACATTTATGGTAGGTACAAAACTGTACTATGTTCTTCGTTCCACATTGCTGCAGTCCTAACTATTGGGTAGAATCCCAAAGCAGAGGTAAGGGAGGCTGGCAAATCATAAAGAAGCAGGAGCTGACAACATGCCTTGCAAAATAGCTGTGGCAAAACCAGCCCTAGACTTAGAGTAGAGAGGAAGGTGATAATGCTTAGAGAAAGTATGCACTGAACTCCAAGTAGCTGCCTCCAAAATATCCTTAGTTGCCACCCCTTAGAAATGCTGTTGAAGTGGCAGTAGCCCTAGTGGAATGAGGCCTAATCCCAGCTGGAATCTCCTTGCCATGATGGGAATAACAAAATGCAATGCAAACCCAATCCACCTAGAAATAGTTTGTTTTGACACAGGCTTGCCCTGAACTCAAAGCAAAAGAAACAAACAACTGCTGAGACTGCCTAAAATCCTTAGTCCTGCTTAAATAATAACGCAATTTCCTATGTACATCTAAAGTGTGCAAAATCTTTTCCCTTTATTTTGGGGGTCTGCATAAAAAGTAGGCAAATGAATAGTTTGGTTTAAAGCCACACTAGAAACCACCTTAGGCATAAAGGAAGGATTAGTACGTAATGATACCCTATCCTTATGGAAAATCAAAAAGGGCTCTACTGCCATAAGGGCCTGCAACTCAGACACCCTTCTTGCAGAAGTAATAGCCAACAAAAAAGCAGTCTTCCATGACAAGTATTTCAATTCAGCAGTAGCCGCAGGCTCAAAAGGTTGTAGAGTAAGTTTTTCCAACACAAAATTGAGATCCCAAGCAGGAGTAGGAGCTCTACGTGGGGGTCTTATATTCTTTGCCCCTCTAAGAAACTGCTTGAACAAAGGATGCGAAAACAATGGTGGGTCACAATCATAGTGAGCTGAAATTGCTGCAGCATGAATCTTAATGGAAGAGAAGGACAAACCTTTGTCCAATAACTCAATAAGATATTGAAGAGCCACATTCAAATTAGGCTCAGAAATCTCCAAATTCTTTGCTGTACTCAAAATTAAAAACCTCTTCCATTTTTCTGCGTACACTTTCCTTGTACTAGGTCTTCTAGCTTCCATAATCACATTTAAAACTTGTTGAGGAAGTTGAGACCTGCTGTGTTTCAACACAGAATATGCCAGGCTGTTAGATGAAGTGAGTGAAGCTTGACATTGAGCAGATGACCGTCCTTCTGAGATAACAGATGTGGAATCAAAGGTAAAGGCCATGGAGGCTTCCTTACCAGACTCCTTAGTAGTGGGTACCAGTGTTGCCGAGGCCAATCTGGAGCTATTAAAATCATCCTTGGCTTGTCTTGTCTGACCTTTAAGAGCACCTTTGGAAGAAGAGGCAGAGGTGGAAAGGCATACACATGAAGATTTTTCCAACTGAAAGAAAGAGCATCCACTCTCCAAGCTGTGTGATGAAACCCCTTTGTGCAAAACTTTGGCAGCTGGTGGTTTAGTGGAGAAGCGAACAGATCTATGTCTGGAGTTCCCCATGACACTGTCAATTTCTGAAATACATGAAGATCCAGTTTCCACTCGTGGGGATCCATGATTTGTCTGCTTAACACATCTGCTAAGGAGTTCTGTGCTCGGCAGAAACCTTGCCTGAAGAGTTAGTTGCAAGCTGAGCGCAGTCTCCCATAAAAATCATTGCTTGCCTGCATAGAGGATAAGAATGTGTTCCCCCTTGTTTGTTGATGTACCACATGACAGTTGTGTTGTCTGTTAGAATCAACACCTGCCCTGGAAGAAGTAACTCCTTGAAAGCCATTAATGCAAACTGGACTGCTAACATCTCCTTCATGTTGATATGTAGATGTTGTAGTCTGGCAGGCCACTTGTCTTGTATCCACTTTCCATTTAGATGAGCTCCCCAAGCAATGTCCGAGGCATCTGTCGTTAAAATCTGACTCGCCTCTGGCCGGGTCACAGAGAGTCCCTTGTTTAGGTGACATTCCTGAGCCCACCACAAAAATTCTTTTTGAAGGCAAGGTATTATTTGAATGACAGTGTCCAAATCCTGGCAGTGCTGTGTCCATACATTTTTGAGATACCATTGCAGCTTCCTCATATGCAGTTTGGCATTGGGAAGCACCAGAATACAAGATGCCATGAACCCTAATGCTTGAAGGACTGTCCTTGCAGTCAGCACGGACTGATGAGATAGTTGATGGAAGTAAAGGGATAGACTCTTTTGTTTGTCCGGGGTTAAAAAGGCCATCTGGGCTGCTGTATTCAGTCTCACACCCAGAAAGCACATGTCTTGAGAGGGTACTAGACTGGACTTTATTTCGTTCACAGAATACCCTAGGCATCTTAGCACTGCTATAACATATTCCAGATGCTAAATAAAAGATGCTGTAGAAGGTCTTCCTTTTCTTGAGCCAGAATCAGGCAGTCGTCCAAGTAAGGATAGATTTGAATTCCTTTTAGCCTGAAGTAAGCTATCACTGGAGCCAGAACCTTTGTGAATACTCTGGGCGCAGTAGATAAGCCAAAGGGCAATGCAGAGAACTGATAATGAGAATTTCCAGCTCGAAAACGCAGATACTTCCTGCAACTTAGTCTTATAGGCACATGAAGGTAAGCTTCCTTGAGATCTAAAGTTACCATCCAGTGATCTTTGCCCAGCAGAGGTAAAAGCTGTTGTAACGCCAACATCTTGAACTTTGGAATGTCCAGATAAGTGTTGAGGATAGATAAATCCAAAATTGGTCTCCACGTGTTCCCCTTCTTTGGTACTAGGAACAGGCGAGAATAAAATCCTAGGCCCCTTTCTGATACAGGGACTGGCTGAATGGCCCTATTTGGAGTAACAGAGAAATTTGCTTGTGAGCCTCTTTCCTTTGTGGAGGAGGAACGTCTGGCATGCCTTTGAAAGGGGGCAATGTATGGAAATAAAACCTGTAACCGTGGTGAATGATATCCAACACCCATCTGTCTGGAGTGATTAAATCCCAATTTTCTTTGAAAAGAGACAGTCTTCCTCCCAAAGGAGCTGCCAGACGAGAATCTACTGGCAGCTGAAAAGGCAGGTCATTGGGTCTGTTTACGAAAGGACTGACCCCTGCCCTCACCAGAAGTCTGAGCAGGTGAACTCCTGTTCTAGGCCTAAAAGAACCTTGAGCTCTGCCCCTACCACGCCTAGACCTACCCCTAGACTGGGAATCATAAGCAGGATATGTCCATCCCTTAGTAGGCCAATTTCTACTAAACTTGGTGGCTGCACCTGCAAAAATCTTTAACAGTTTGCATAGACTTAGCTTTGTCCTCCATTTTCTTTAAAACTGCTTCCACAGGCGAACCAAACAACACATCAGACTGTAAAGGAGCATCCAAAATCCTTGTCTTAACATGCTCAGCTAAATTCTGATCCCTCAACCAGGCATGCCTGCGAAGAACAGAACTAGTGGCAGCCACCCTCGAGGAGGCCTGTACAGCATCAAAACCACATTGCAAAGAATGCTTACCCACTTGTTCAGACACATGAACTAAATCTAGCAACTCTTTACACTCAATACCTTCCGCCAAAGCATCCACCTTAGATTTCAGTTGTGAAAGGAGATAATTTTGATATTTTAGCATGTGAAACTGACAATTCAACGCCCTCATGGCTAAAGTGGAGGAAGTATACACTTTCTTTCCCCATCTATCCAAAGCCCTTGCCTCTTTATCAGTGGGAACAGGGTTTTAACCACAGAGGCCTTAACACCTTTAGGTCCTTGAGAAACAGTTTCGGGTCTGCCCTAGGACTCTTAAAAGATACTTATGAGCTTCAGGCACCCTATAGTACCTATCAGGTTTAACAGGAGCAGGAGGCAAAGAATCAGGGTTCAGGGAAGCCTCTGCAAAACATCTTCCACCACATTCAACACAGGAGGTATAGCTAAGGGCCTATGCTGGGGTAAAACAAGAATTCCCTAAGCCTTTTCCTGGAATCAGAGTAATCCTGGCCTTCCCATTTAAAGTGCTCCTCATGGAATGCAGAGTCTCTGAAAATGAGAAATCCTCAGGAGGAGAAGCTGTAGGAGTGGAATCATCCACATCAGAATCAGAATAAGGAGGATACTCCTGCAAATCTTCCGCAGAAGTCTCAGAAGCCTCTGAACACTGTTCAAAACTATCAAACTCAGGTTCCACCCTAGGCCTCTTATCAGGAGGGGGCATAGAACCTCTAATCATAGTAATCAAATCTTCTGCCATTTTAAGCATATGTTTCTTAGGCACAGAACCTGAAGTGCTAGGAGAAGCCCCCACTGAAGCTAAACTTGGCCTACCTCTCAAAGAAGTTTTGGAAACAGAAGGAGAGGCTCTAACTCCCTTGGGAAGAGAGGGAAGAACAGTTACCTGAGAAGCCCCTCAGCCTGGCCTACCTCCTGAGAAGGCACATCCTGTAACAGTAAAGTCTCTGCCTGAGACTCCAAAGAAACTCCTGGCAAAACCTCTGGCTCCACTGAGTTTCTAAAGAACCGGCGTCCGGGACTGCCGGTTCATCAACCCTAGGCTTCGCTGTTTTGTCCTTGCGCTTCTTGGATAAGCGGCCGGAGCATCCGGCGGCATTTTATAATTGCAACGCTTCCCAAACACTAACCTGGCACAGTCTAACCTTCTCTTAATAGTGCGTTTGTTAAACCTAGCACAAGAGCGGCATCCAACAACGCCGTGCTCAGGCCCTAAACAAGGTATACACAAGGTATGGTAATCCCTATGAGGTATCTGTTTCCCACAAGAAATACAGTTATTCACTTTTTCTGACATCCGGTTAAATACTGAGGCAAGAAAAAACCAAAATGTTCCCCAACGGGGTACTTAGCCAACTCTGATTCGGTCTGAAACTCCGACTTCAGAAAATTTCAGAACGCCAACCTGCACTCGCAAAACTGCTTCTGCATCGGACCATGCGGCAAAAAAGACTGAGGATATGACGTCGGTCATGCGCATTAGTACCCTGACGTACTGACGTCAGTCTAATGCGCCCTGACCGACGTCAGCCATATACTCTGGTATTCGGGCCGACTGGACGGCGGACTACCCAATAGTTAGGACTGCAGCAATGTGGAACGAAGAACATCAGTCTACTTGAGAAACTCCCCACAGATGGATCAAACGTTGGAAGACGCCCTGATCTACTTTCCATTCATTAGTGCCTGCCCTGATTCTGTTCAGCTCGTCTGTCACAAAACCGTGTTCTGATGGAACATTGGAATGCTTGCAAAGTGAGACTGTGCCGCAAAGTTATATTCCAAGCTAATATGGACAGTCTGCAAAGGGGGGGGTATGACCTTGTTCCACCTTGCTTGTAGAGGTACCACATGACCATAGGATTGTCTGCAACCAATCTAAAGAGGTTACAAGGACCAAAGACTGTTCAGAGAGTCAAGTGCCTTGATAATGGCAAGCATATCCTAGGTATTTATGTGCTTCTTCCTGTCCCTGGTGTCCCAAACCTCTGCACTTTTATTCCCTCCTGAAATTGCGACTCAAGCAAAGTCCAAACCATCTGTGGCGAGTGACTGCTTTGGAGTAGGGAGGGAGAAGAGGAGACCTGAATTTAAGGATCCCTGTTGTCTCTACTAAATATTTTCTCTTCTGACATACCTTTCCTCTAGGATTTAAAAAGATAAGGGGTGTTGATGCTGGGACCAGATTTCAGACACCACTATATCATTCTCACGTGGAGTCTTGCCAGGGGTATAATGAGGACCACAGATGCCAGTGCCATGAGACCCAAAATCATGAGGTATTCCGTCACAGTAACTGATATCGGAGTGGAAAACCTTAGAAACAGATCTAAATAAAGATCTAATTTCTCCTATGGAAGAAAAGTTATTTGAAGTAAGGTGTCACCCCAGGAACACAATCCTAGCTGAACTCCTCAAGACTTTCGATTGTTCTCTTGGAATCCCAGCTTGTGATATCTCTCACCCTAGAGAGATTCCTGACACTTTGAAAAAAGACTCCGCAAAGACAAACAAGTCATCTAAATATGGAAATAAGAGGATACCCTGTAGCCTGTAATAAGCTATAACTGGAGACAGACACTTTGCCAGCACTCTTGGTGAAGTGGACAGTCCAAATGTTATGGTACAGAAGTGACAATGTGATCCAGACACAGGGAAAAAATATAAAAAATAAAAAACATCCAATAAGCTGGTTGCATTAAGTTGCACACCCTTAAACTAATATTTTGTTGAAGCATCTTTTGATTTAATTACAACACTGCCTTATTGGGTAGGAGTCTATCAGCATGGCACATCTTGACTTGGCAATATTTGCCCACTCTTTCTTGCAAAAGCACTCCAAATCTGTCAGATTGTGAGGGCATTTATTGTGCACAGCCCTAGTCAGGTCACCCCACAGATTTTGTATTGGATTGCTGGGCCATTCCAAAACTTTAATTTTCTTCTGGTGAAGCCATTCTTTTCTTGATTTGGATGTATGCTTGGGGTCATTGTCGTGCTGAAAAGTACAGTTTTGTACCTACCATAAATGTAGATGTTCGAGTGTATACCCTGCTGCAGTCATCACACTTGGTTATCCTGCCGTCAGGCGGTCCCGCAGTCAGCCTGAATTCCAAAGTCTTGTCCCGGCATCAGTTGCTGTCGCTTCTTCCCTGACGTCAGTGCGCCAGGGGTATATAAGAGGCATCCAACGCCATTTTCTTCAGTTTTTCTTGCCTCAGATGTCAAGTGCGCCACAAAAGGTGTATCAGATTTTAAGGTATTGAAAGGTTTTAGTTAGGTCAGAGGGGATGGAGGGAGGGTAACCTGGACTGCAGCAGGGTATACACTCGAACATCTACATTTATGGTAGGTACAAAACTGTACTATGTTCATCGTGTTACCCTGCTGCAGTCATCACACTTGGGTAGAGACTCAAAGCCAAGGATGGGAGGTGGAGTCAAACAGGGTTAGAGGAGGCTAGAAGGCCCTGCAAAACTGCAGTGGCGAAGCCAGCTCTAGTCTTAGAGTAAAGTGGTAAGTGATAGTGTTTGGTGAAGGTGTGTACTGAACTCCAAGTTGCTTCCAGAATATCCTTGGTTGGCACCCCCCTGAGGAAGGCTGTAGATGTAGCTGCTGCCCTGGTAGAGTGGGGCCTTATGCTAGCAGGAACTGGTTTTCCATGATGGGTGTAGCAAAAACGTATGCAATGTCCTATCCATTTGGAAATGGTCTGTTTTGAGATAGCCTTTCCTTGTGATGCTGTAGCATAGGATACAAAAAGCTGGTCAAATTTTCTGAAAACCTTAGTTTTATCCAAGTAGTAACGTAGTTGCCTGTGAATGTCCAAGGAATGCAGGAGTCTTTCTCCTTTGTTCTGTGGATTTGGAAAGAAGGTGGGTAAATGGATGGTTTGATTTAGAGCCACACTGGATACCACCTTTGGCATAAAGGAGGGGTTAGTTCGTAGAGAAACTCTGTCTTGATGAAAAATGAGGAAAGGCTCTACTGCCATTAGTGCCTGTAGCTCCGAGACTCTTCTGGCTGAAGTAATTGCTAGCAGCAGGGCAGTCTTCCATGATATAAACTTTAAGTCAGCTGAGAAAGCTGGCTCAAAAGGTGGTAGCGTAAGTTTTTCCATAACAGAATTGAGGTCCCAAGTTGGTGTTGGCGCTCTCCTGGGAGGCCTAATGTTTTTGGCCCCTCTGAGATACTGCCTTAGAAGTGGATGCGAAAATAAGGGAGGATCCGTGTTGTAGTGAGCTGAAATAGTTGAGGCGTGGATTTTAATAGATGAAAAAGAAAGTCCTTTGTGTAACATCTCAGTTAAATATTGTAGAATCTGAGGTATGTCCGGCTGAAGGGTATTTTGGCCTTTAGCTTGGTTCCAGGTGCAAAATCTTTTCCATTTGTCTGAGTAGGCTTTCCTGGTGCTGGGCCTCCTGGCCTCCAGAATAACATCCATAACAGCTTGTGAAAGAGGAGCTGGCTGGTTTGCTTAGGTGATTTGCCATGCAGCCAAATTTAAGGTTTTGAGCTGGCTGTGTAGAATCTGACTGCCTTGCTGTGTGAGCAGATGAGGAATTTGTGGTAAAATGCATGGTGGACCCTGGGCCATGTTCCTTAATAGTGGGTACCAGTGCTGGCGTGGCCAGTTTGGGGCAATGAGTATCATTCGGGGTCTCTCCATCCTGACTTTCAGCAGCACCTTTGTGAGAAGGGGCAATGGAGGAAAGGCATATACTGTCAGCATTTTCCAACTGAATGAGAGTGCGTCCACTTTCCAAGCTTGATGGTGAAATGTCCTTGTGCAAAATTTTGATAGCTGATAGTTTTGGGGGTTGGCAAACAGGTCTATGTCTGGGCGCCCCCATTTTTGAGTTATCATTGCAAATACTTGTGGATCCGGTTTCCACTCGAGGGGATCCATGATGTTTCTGCTTAGGTCGTCTGCCAATGTGTTCTTTTTTCCTGGCAGGAATTGAGCTTGTAATTGAACTTGGTAAGCCAGTGCTGTGTTCCACAAGGTCATTCCTTGCCTGCATAGAGGGTAGGAGTGTGTACCCCCTTGTTTGTTTATGTACCACATTACTGTGGTGTTGTCTGTCCTTATTATAAGCTGTCCTGGATGTAAGAGGTCCTTGAAGGCTGTCAGGGCATTCTGTACAGCTAGCATTTCTTTTTGATTGATGTGCAGATTCCTTTGATCTGCAGTCCATATGCCTTGAACGCACCGTCCTGCCATGTGTGCCCCCCAGGCATAGTCCGATGCATCTGTTGTCATAGTTTGCCTGGCTGGGGTTAAGGTGAAAGGCTGACCCTTGTTGAGGTGACATGCCTGTGACCACCATAGAAACTCTTGTTGAAGGCAGGGAATGAGAAGTATCATTGTTTCCAAGCTGTGGCTGTGTTGAGTCCATACGCTTTTCAGGTACCATTGTAATTTCCTCATATGCAGTTTTGCAAATGGTATTAGTAGTATGCAAGATGCCACGAAGCCCAAGGCCTGCAGAATTTTTCTTGCAGGGAGTTGGGTCTTTGTTGCCATTGTTTTGAAGTATTGGGTTAGTTGAAGTCGTTTGTCTGGCGTCATATAAGCCATCTGGGCCGTTGTATTCAAGCTGGCACCCAGGAATGTCATATTTTGTGAGGGCACTAGTTTTGATTTCTTTTCGTTTACTGTGTACCCTAGGCAACTTAGAAGGTGTTTTACAAAAGCCAGATGTTGTAAGAGAATGTCCTTGCTTTCTGCTTCAATGAGGCAGTCGTCCAGGTATGAGTATATTTGAATTCCTCTTTGTCTGCAGTATGCAATTACTGGTGCCAGGCATTTTGTGAAGACCCTGGGCGCAGTAGATAAGCCAAAGGGCAGTGCAGAGAATTGATAATGGGTTGAACATGCAATGAAACGGAGGTATCTTCTGCAATTTTGTCTGATAGGGACATGCAGGTATGCCTCCTTGAGGTCCAGCGTTACTAGCCAAGCTTTCTTGCCCAACATGGGAAGAAGCTGCTGTAGTGTTAGCATCTTGAATTTGGGTACTTGCAAGAAGGTGTTTAGAATTGAAAGGTCCAGAATGGGTCTCCAAGCATTGTCCTTTCTGGTGACTAGAAAGAGCCTCGAGTAAAATCCTTGGCCTTGCTCCTGTGCAGGTACCAGCTGAATGGCTCTCATGTCCACGAGAGCTGTAATTTGTTTTTGTGCCTCTGCCCATTGATTTTGTGGCAAGTTTGGCATTCCTTTTATCCTTGGCAAGGTGTGGAAATGGAATCTGTATCCTTGTGAGATAATGTCTAGGACCCATTTGTCCTTTGTGACGATGCGCCAGTTGTCTGTAAATAATGTTAATTTCCTCCCAAGGGAGCTGCCAAGAGAGTTTTGCTCGGCAGTTTGAGGTTTAAGTCATTGTGTTTGCCTTCTAGTAGAGTTTGGGACCTGTCTTCTCCTCCCTTCTGTGTTGCAGTGCCCCATTGGCGAGGTTTGTAAGGGATTTGTGCTTGTCCTCTGCCCCTTGGGCGCCTGTATTTACCCCTCTGTGGTCTGTCAGAAGCTGGAAAGGACCAATTTTCTGTTGGCCAATTTCTGCTGAAGCGTGGGGGTTGTACCTGTAAGAAATCTTTGACTGTCTGCATAGATTTTGCCTTATCCTCCATTTTCTTTAAAACCTCTTCTGCTTTAACCCCAAATAAGACATCCTGCTGTAAGGGTGCATCTAGTAACTTTGCTTTAACATGATCAGGCAGAGTTTGTTCCTTTAACCAAGCATGCCTACGTATAACAGACCCAGTAACAGCTGCTCTACAAGAAGCTTCCAAGGAATCAATCTACAATGTAAAGTATGTTTGCCGACCTGTTCAGCTGCATGCAACAGATCCTGCATTTCCTTGAATTCAGACTGTTGAGGGTGCGTGCTCATCTTTTGTTTTGAGACATTAGGAATTGCTGGTATTTAAGCATGTGAAATTGACAATTTAGTGCTCTCATAGCTAGAGTAGCTGAGGTGTAAACCTTCTTCCCCCACCTATCTAGTGCTCTGGAGTTCCTTTCAGAGGGTACAGGATTTTTAGCCATAGAAGCCTTAGCCCCTTTGGGACCCTGGGAGATTGTCTCTGGGTCAGCAACAGGGCTTTTGTAAAGGAATTTGTGTGAGTCAGGCAATCTATAATATCTATCTGGTTTGGCTGGAGCAGGAGGCAGAGAATCTGGATTTAGACTAGATTCTAAGTAAGCATCATCCACAATGTCTAAAACTGGAGAGATAGCAAGTGGTCTGTGCTGGGGGAGTAAAAGAAACTCTCTGAGCCTTTTCTTTGAGTCGAAGTAGTCCTGACCCTCCCAGTGGAAATGTTCCCTCATGGTATGTAAGGTTTCCCCAAAGGAATAGTCTTCAGGGGGAGAAGCTGAGGGAATGGAATCTTCAGCATCAGAAGCTTCATAAGGGGGAAAGGAGTAATCCTGTTCCTCAGAGGAGCCTGAGGAAATAGACACTTGATCAGAGGAGGCATAATCCTCCTCTTGTCTAGGCCTTTTGTCGGTTGGGGGGGGGTGGGAACCCCTGATTAAAGAAATCAAATCTTCAGCCATTTTAAGCATCTGTTTCTTAGGCATGGGGCCTTGAACTTGAGACTGATGTGCAGTCTTTTTTGGTTTTAGAGGAGTCTTAAGCTTAGCATAAGATTTTATGGTGAGAGTAGTCGGTCTGAAGACACCTTCTGAAACCGAAGGTGTTTCCACAGCACCGGCTTCTCCTTCTGCAATGTTGTCGGTAGGGCCTAAAGAAAATGGCTGCGTCGGCCTAGAACTCTCTGCTTGAGAATCCGAAGCGGTCTGGGGTTCCAATTCTGCGGTCGCCAGGGGCTGCGTAGGCACCTCACTGAAAACCGGAGAACCGGCGACCAACCCAGCCGAGGCCTCGGAGTCTGCCATGGATCTAGGCTGCCTGTCTTTATCTTTGCGTTTTTTATGCACGCCGGTAGTCGGTTGCTCCGACAGCATAGTGTAATTAAATTTCCTACCAAAGTAGTGTCGTGCGAAATCAAAGCATCGCTTTATAGTTCGCTTAGTGAACCTAGCACAAAACTGACAACCAGTGACGTCATGGTCTGGGCCTAGGCAAGGTATACAATAAGAATGAAAGTCCTTATGAGTTACTTGCTTCCCACAAGAAATGCAATTGTTAACTTTTTCTGACATCGGACTGAGGCAAGAAAAGGTTCCCCAACGGGGTACTTAGCTTTGAAGACTTCGGACTGAAATTCGATTTGAAAATCTCAGGTGTCGGCCGACCGGCACTTGCGAACTGCTTCTGCTTCGGGCACCGCATGGCAAGAAAGACTGGAGAAAATGGCGTCGGATGCCTCTTATATACCCCTGGCGCACTGACGTCAGGGAAGAAGTGACAGCAACCGACGCCGGACCAAGACTTTGGAATTCAGGCCGACTGCGGGACCGCCTGACGGCAGGATAACCAAGTGTGATGACTGCAGCAAGGTAACACGATGAACATCATGAAATTCCTCTTCAGCTTTCTAGCAAATGCCTGAAGGTTTTGGGCCAAAAGTGACTGGTATTTGGAACTGTTCATAATTCCCTCCACTTTGACTAAAGCCCCAGTTCCAGCAGAAGAAAAGTAACCTCAAAGCATAACACTATCACCACCATGCTTCACCATGGGGATGGGGTTATTTTGGTGATGCGAAGTGTTGTTTTTGCACCACACGTACCTTTTGGAATTGTGGCCAAAAAGTTCAACCTTGGGCTCGTCAAACCATAACACATTTTCCCACATGCTTTTTGAAGACATGATGCACTGTTTTTCATATCTTAGCCGGGCCAGGATGTTTTTCTGTGTAAGAAAAAGCTTCCGTCTTGCAACCCTACCACATAGCCCAGACATATGGAGAATACAGGAGACTGTTTTCACATGTAGTACACAAGCAGTACTTGCCAGAAAATCCTGCAGCTCCTTCAGTGTTGCTGTAGGTCTCTCGGCAGCCTCCCTGACCAGTTTTCATCTTGTCTTTTCATCAATTTTGGAAGAATGTCCAGCTCTCTGCAACGTCACTGTTGTCCCATATTTTCTCCACTTTTTGATGACTGTCTTCACTGTGTTCCATGGTATATCCAATGCTGTGGCCATTTTTTTGGACCCTTCTCCTGACAGATACCTTTCAACAATGAGATCCCTTTGATGCTTTGTAAGCTCTCTGCGAACCATAGCTTTTGCTGTAGCAGGTAACTGAGTAAATGCCAGGAATATCCTACTAGGACAGCTGAACTTTATTTGGGGTTAAACAGTCTCTTTAATTGATGGCAGGTGTGTACCCAAGGTGACTGAATGCTGTAATTAAATCAAAAGGTGTTTCCACAAAGTATTAGTTTAAGGGTGTGCACACTTATGCAACTAGCTTATTGTACATTTAATTTTTTATATTTTTCCCCCTAACAGATTTGTTTGTTTTTCAAATGAATTGTACAGGTTATAGGTCACATTAAAGGTGGGAAAAGTTTTGAAATGATTTATTGTGGTTTCATTTTTTTATAATCACAAAAAGCTGGCATTTTAACAGGTGGTGTGTACACTCTTTATATCCACTGTATATATATAATTTATATGTATATGCACACACATATATATATATATATATATTCATATATTATATATGGTACACTAAATAACAAGTGACATGTTGGAGATTTTGGATTATGTGGCCCAGGCAGGTATGACACTAGCCCCGAGCAGTATCCTACCATCACCCAGAATGATACCGCAGCACAAAGAAAAAATGAGTGACTTCAACAATTGGCCAAGTTTCTGGTGTCATTCTAAGGGGATCCAGTATCTGTCTTCTTGGGATGACATGATTGACAGATCCCAATGCTTTGCCAGAGATGGCCTGCATCTGTCACCCCTGGATTTCCGGGTACTGACTAAGGCTCTTGCCACCCCCATATTGTCTTTTTTTAGGCAGTGTTCCAAAGACCAAATTACCACCATAACAGCTACAAATAAATGCAATCTGAGGGTCATGCTGCTCAACACTAGAAGTCTAAATCTCAAGATGCACTTGCTCAAAGCACTCCTCAAAATGGAGAGCATCAACATTTGTGCTGTAATGGAGACCTGGTTTAAAGTGGCAGAAAGCACCCCTATGCTACCAAGCTATAACTAATTCCACACCTTTCGGCCTCAAAACAGACTGAAGCCCCAAAGGCAGCGGTGCCTCCATACTCATAAAGGGTATGCACATCTCCAGACTAATAGCCCAGCATAACGCATCAGACACACTTTAGGTACAACAAACAATGGGTAAGACAGCGATCCAGGTCATAGCCTGCTGTAGGTCCCCAACCATGTCCCCAGACTCTCACTACACATTCCTAAGCACCCTGGAATCTATCGAGGTCCAACCCAACACTCTCTTACTAGAAGACTTCAACTACCCCTCCATCAACTGGAAAAACTAGTCAAGCACCAGTACACTGGTCCGTTTCCCAGAATTCATCAATTCCAATGCACTGGACCAGCTCTTTCTGACCCCCACTAGAGGAAGCAACATCCTTGACCTGGTTATTACTAACATGGACGACCGTTGCTCTACACCAAAAGGCAATCCCTCCCTGGTCAGAACCAACCATAAACTAATCACCATGGAAATCCACATCTCACCCACACCCCCCGCAAAGGTACTACCATGAAAACTTCTTCAAAGCTGACTTTGGACTCCTAAAAACAGAGGTGGCTAACTTCACAGCACCCATGCCAATGGAAAACAGCTGCACGACTGCCGAATCATACACCAATGCACTGTATGAACATGTGCATTAATGCAGGGAACTAGACGCCATTCCCAACAGGACTAAGACGCTCTCCACCAAAAAAAAAAAAAAAAAAAAAAAAAAAAAAAAAAAAAAAAAAAGGAAGTCAATCTGGTGATCCCCTGCCTTTAATAAACTCTACAACAGAAGGATGAAACTATTGCAAAAGAAGGTAAAGTCCCAAGACGGGAAAAACTCCCTTATTAGCCTCAACAAAAAGTTGAGATCCCTAATCAAATCCTCTAAAGCCAGCTATGAAGGCAGAATTGTGGCAGACACTAAAAACTATTACAAAGCCTTCTATAGCTACATCAAGCACCTCCACGGCAATACCTAGGTTTGTTCTGAGTTACTGCACAATGGTACCTCCTACACTGAGCTAACAGATGATATTGCCAACATACTTGCAGACAGATTCAGTGCCATCTTTACCCCTCTCTCCCCCAATAAAGGACCAATCACAATACCGGAAGAATGCCAGGTACCCAAGTATTACTGCAGCACAGGTTAAAGCTGCATTGTCCAAGGCCAAGAATACAGCTTCCATGGGACCCGATAAAATCCCTGGCTGTGTTCTACATGAACTACAAAGCGAACTGGCACCACATCTGTGTGCCCTGTTCAGTCACAGCCTCACCTCTAGCTTTGTCCCTACCAAATGGCACACTGCTTCAGTCATCCCTCTCCATAAAGGGGGAGCGACTACAGACCCTGGGAATTATCACCCCATTAGCCTGACGAGTCTGATATGTAAAGCTATGGAGAGCATCATTATTGACCTGATTAACAAAGATGCAGGAAATCTCAAAACTCAAGACCCCACGCAATATGGCTTTGTGAAATGCAGATCATGCCTACTCAACCTGGTTGACTTCTTTGAGTCAGTCATCAGGGCTGTGGATGAAGGTAAGGCAGTGCATGCAGCCTACCTCGATCTGGCCAAGGCCTTTGATACAATTCCTCACTCAACAATTATTGATAAACTCACCAAATTAGGCATCAACCCCTATATCACTAGGTGGGTTGCAAATTGGCTCACAGATAGAACAAACAGTGTGAAAGCAGCGGACTCCAAGTCAGACTGTAGACCAGTCACGAGTGGAGTCCCACAGGGATCGGTCCTGGGTCCTCTCCTGTTCGGTATCTACTTCTCAGAAGTCCAGGCCAACACAAAGGGACTCTGGCTGACCAAGTTTGCAGATGACTGCAAGCTGGAAGCCATTATTAACTCCACAAGTGATGCAAACATCGTACAAAAAGGTCTCACTGAGACCAAGGACTGGTGTCGAAACCATGGCCTTAAGCTTAACGCCAAAAAATGTGTCATCATCCCCTTTGGTAAAAACTCAGTTCCCACTAATTACCACATCAATGGGAGCCCACTGAACACTGAAGGCTTTATGAGAGATCTGGGGGCGCAGGTTGACAGTAACCTCTCCTTCAAGCACTATATTGCCACTGTCAGACTAGATAAAATCCACAAACGAGTAGAAAAACAGGGATCCCAAAATGAAGAGACAAGCGTTTAGACCTGAACGCAATTTATTTAGTTTAAACAGAGAAACAGCGTTTTCGCCACACACACTAGGTGGCTTCTTCAGAGGTAGCAGACAGCAAATAAAACACTCCTTAAATACACAGCTAATTAAGAGCAATTACTGTTAGACAGCAATTAAAAAGGAGGAACAGCCCCTTATTTCCAATTAAGCACTGCAACAGTAAAAATCTTTATGCAAATGGCTTTACAAGCACAATTTAAAATGTGACAATGCAGCATTTTCCAACAAGCTCTTTATGCTCTGCATAAGAACAGTGTATATAAAAGCAATATATAAAACAATAGTGGCATACATAAAGTATACCCCATGCATGAACAAAAAATACAAGAACTCACATAATAAAAATATATAGAAGTCCATCTATTAAAAAGCTAACTTGTGGAGCTTGCAGCTTTTGCACACATATAAAAACTGGTAGCACTTTTTGCATAGCAGGTAGGAAATACATGCTTCGCCACCGAATTAAGTGCGATACCAAATCTGTGATTTACATTGCTTTTTGCACTTGCTGCCCAGTATTCTACGTCGGTAAGACGGATAGAAGATTTAAGGACAGAATTTATCAGCATTTATATGCTGTTAAAAACAAGAAGTGCGAAAATGCATTGGCTAAGCATATTTGTTCCTTTCCAGGGCATGCTTTTACCTTTATGGGCATTGACCATCTCCCACCACATCTTAGGGGTGGTCCTACTGCTATAATGCTTGAAACTTGTGAGCTCCTTTGGCAGCTTAAGCTTGACGCATTTAACCCACCTGGGTTAAATGAGAGTTGTAATATTGCCCCTTATCTTAAATTGAAATCGCATATGAGATAAGTGTTTAGTTCTTTATTCTGCATTTGCTGATTCTGTTTATGTAACTTCCTTACCCGCCATTGAATGTTTTCCTGTCATAGAGTATAGGGTAGGATTGGCTATTGTGGGCCCTACTTCTTGTAAAATTACTTAATATGATGATGCCCATATCGTATACATCATATAAGGGGGTTATTTCTTATTATGCTAACACTCACCTACCTTTACTGTAGGATGATATATCTTATTGTTTGCTGAGTATATAAAAATAGAATAAAATTTACATTTTTCACTTGTAAGTTAGCTTTTTAATAGATGGACTTCTATATATTTTTATTATGTGAGTTCTTGTATTTTTTGTTCATGCATGGGTATACTTTATGTATGCCACTATTGTTTTATATATTGCTTTTATATACACTGTTCTTATGCAGAGCATAAAGAGCTTGTTGGAAAATGCTGCATTGTCATATTTTAAATTGTGCTTGTAAAGCCATTTGCATAAAGATTTTTACTGTTGCAGTGCTTAATTGGAAATAAGGGGCTGTTCCTCATTTTTAATTGCTGTCTAACAGTAATTGCTCTTAATTAGCTGTGTATTTAAGGAGTGTTTTATTTGCTGTCTGCTACCTCTGAAGAAGCCACCTAGTGTGTGTGGCGAAAACGCTGTTTCTCTGTTTAAACTAAATAAATTGCGTTCAGGTCTAAACGCTTGTCTCTTCATTTTGGGATCCCTGTTTTTCTACTATATTGCCACTGTGGTCACAAAGTCCTTCTATGTGGCATATCTCATTACCAAAGGTTTTGCATCCAGGAAGAAAAAGGTCATAGTCTTGCTCTACTCTTCCCTCAATAGACCAATCATCTAGTATAATGCCCCATTTGACATGTACCTCACTAGACACCTGCAACAGCTGAAGAGGCCACAGAAGTACCTCACGAAGAGGATCCTAGGCATTAAACACATGTCCTACACAGACAGACTCAAAACACTCAAGCAATTCTCTAGCCTAGTACACACCTATGAACAAACATACATATATTACACATATATATATATATATATATATATATATATATATATACATGCATACATACACACACACACACACACACATATATATATATATATATCTACGAGTATGGTGAACCCAAAAGATGAGCATGGAGTAGATTATTCAATTCTCTGCTGAAGGCTGTATAAGTAGAAACGGCTCTTGTTGAATGTGCCTTGGACTTATTTGCTAAAGCCAAGTTTTTTCCTATGAAATATGAAGAAAATGCAATCTGAGAGCCATCTGGACAGTTACATTAGGGACTGCTTTTCCTAATTTTGGCCTAGCAAAGGAAATTAATAAATCGGTCATCCTTTCTGAAGTCCTTCGTACTGTGAATATAGAATCAGAGTTGGCAGTGAACATCTAGCAAATGTAGGAGGCTTTCTCCCTTTTTAGAATATCATGGCAAAAACAAAGGGAGATGCATCGATTGATTTAAATTAGTATCAGATGCCACCTTAGGAATAAAGGATGCATTACTTCTAAAGGAAACCCTGTCCTTGTGTGAAAAAAAAAAAAACGGATATGGGGGCTTTGATGAGTGGGCTTGTAGTCAGTCCTGAGACTGATCTGGCTGATGTTACTGTGACTAGAAAAATAATCTTTAATCTACTTTATTAGGTGGCACAAGGGGGGGGGGGGGGTGAATCAGCGCATGTACGAGAATGGTGATGTCCCATGGAAGAGATGGGTCTCTGAGAAATCTCAACAGAAATACACCCTTAATAAAAGCTTTTGAGATCCTGAGGGATCCAAATTGATGCACTGTTGACTCAAACATGAAAACTGGAAATGGCTGCTAACTGAATTTTGATAGTTGCAAAACTGGAGCCATTGTCAAAGAGATCAGACAGAAATTCAAGTACGGAAGGAACTGGTGGTGAGTAAGGGGTCTAGTCACTTGAAACTGGCCCAAAATGAAAATCTTTTCCATTCGCTGTGATGAACTTTCCCAATAAATGGTTTATGTGAAGCAGAAAGAATGTTGACTACTGCAGGACGAAGCACTGCATTCCCTGGCTATGATTAAAATTGGAAGAACCATGCGGCTAGCTTCACGGATTTCTGATCCAGAGGAGGCAGTCTGAAAGAATGTGATAGTAGATCTAGATATAGATCCAACATCGATGGAAGATGTACTAGAAGCAGCTACAGGAAGTGGAGCCAAGTCTGTTGTGGCCAAAAGGGGGCAATGAGAATAAACCTGGTCTTACACTGTCTTCTGTATAAATTTGTTCATTAGGAGTAACGGGGAAAAGCATACAGGAGACTTGGGGGCCAATCGTGGACCATAGCATCCCTCAGTGACTCCCCTGTGGGCAAATCAGGGCAAAGTACCCACTGCATTTATTGTTTAGATAGCAGGCAAAAAGGTCATAAGGTTGGCCCCAATGTTTGAAAACTGGTTGCGTCACTACAGGTTTGAGGTACTACTTGTGAGGTATTAGTACTGTCCTGCTCAATTTGCTCTAGAGTACACTGGAGGTCCCCAGGATGTGCATAGCCATCAGAAAGCACTGTGACGACACTGTCCACTGCCAAACTGTTGTAGCCTCCAGACAGACGGTAAGAAAAGGTTCCACACCTTGACTGTTGATATACATTACAACAGCTGTGTTGACTGTTTGTATGGATATCACACCCTTGGGGAGTAGGTCCCTTAAAAGTCTGCAATGCTTGCAGAACTGCCTTCAGCTCCAAGATATTGATGGGAAGATTGGACTATCGATCAATGGTACCTTGGTCCATCTTCCTTCAAAATGCTCCCATCCACCCTAGAAGGATCACTCTGTGGTCACCATTGGTGTGGGAGGATCCATCTGGAAAGGACAGCCCTTTGTCACAGACAGGAAAGATATCCACCAAGCAATGTGGTTTCTGCAAACTTGTGTAATCCGAATTTTTAAAAGTACAGGGTAGGTGGATTGTGTCCTTTGTGCTGAAAAGGCCACTGCAGTACCCTCATGAAAAATCTTGCTAGAGAAATTATAAGACTCGTAGAAGCCATGAGGCCCAACTGACATGGGATTAATCTTACCGGTGGTTTTGGGTGATGAAGAACATGTAGGGCTGACAGGTGAAGTGATTGGACCCTCGGCTATGGGGAGGCTGACTATCTGAAGTTTGGTGTTTAGGTAGCATCCTATGAACTCTGTGGTTTGTGCTGCAGTCACCTGACATTTTGGTAGGTGTACTGAAATTCCTAAGTTCTTAAGCAGCTAGAGTACATGGTCCCAGGGTCTAAGCAGGGAGATGCTTGGTGAGGCAGTGAGAAGCCAATCATCTGGATATGGGAAGACCTGAATCCCCTGAAGGCACAAGTGTGTCACTACTACTATGATCTTAGTAAACACCCTGGGGGCTGTGGTGAGACCAAATGGCACAGCTCTGAATTTGATGCGATTGGCTCTCAGTCAGAAACAGAGAAATCTCCTGCAGTACTTTGCTACTTCTATGTGATAGTAAGCATCCTGGAGCTCTACAAAGCGCATCCAATTGCCCTGCCTCAGCAGTGGCAAAATGGACTGAAATGTGACCATCCAGAGTTTTCTGTTTTTTGAATTGGCTTAAATGGCTTTGATCCAAAAATAGGTCTTAAGTCCCTAGTCTTCTTTGGCACTAAAATAAACTCCAGATTCTATCTGGTCATGAGGGACTGGTTGGAGGACTCTTTCTAGCAGCTTTGAAATTTCTATTTCTGCCAAGTCCCACTGATTAGGTGGAGCATCGGGGGACTTGTCTTTTTCTGGGGTTGGAGTAAAAAGTGAACCAAATAGCCTCTGGATATTACCCTTAACACCCGTGAATCTGATGCTATGTTTTGCCAGGCTTGAGGGTTCAAGTAGAGATGCCTCCAGACTGCCTCTGGAGCACAGCAGTCATGCAACCATTCAGGTGCACTGAAAGGCTTTCTCAGAAGACAGACCTCAAAAACTCTGATTCTGAACTCTGTCTCTTGGGCAGTGTTCATTAAAAGGGTCTACATTAGATCACTGAACACTTAAAAAAGCGAATGGCGATTAATCAACCCTATGTAAGCGAAAGCTTACAATTTCAAACTGTCAGAACAGCAATTTTTTCCCTAGGGAAAAAAAAATCGCTGTTCCAAAAAACGCTTTAAATATTACATTAAGTGGGGGGCTGCTTAAATATACCAACTCCGAGGCCGCACTACAGTGCCAAAAACGGCAAAGTAACGAAGCGGCCAAACAAATTCTTTCCCAGGGAAAGAATTTGCTTAAAAGCCGCTTCGATACTTTGCCGTTTCAGGCTTTTGAGTTCGACCAAGATGCATTCGAAAGAATGCGTCTTCAGTCTTCTAATAGGGAACCCATTAAAATTACCTCCTCCCCAGCCACAGTGGAACCACATGTTCTTCCTCGACCTCTGGTTTCTACAGAATGTTCTTTGAGGGGTGGAGAAGAGTACTCCCACTGCAGAGAGAATCTGCCCTGCCATCCTGCTGATTCCTGACAAGTGTATCCTTGACTTTAAGTCCAAATAATAGGGAGCATTAATGAAAGACTACTTCAAGTCTTCCGCAAAGTCACATAGTCGCAGCTAGTTATGTAGGCACATGGTGCTACCAGTGCCTGTTGCACTGGCTGTGCCATCAGCTGCATTCAATAGCAGACACATGGTATCTTTAGAAGATGACTACAGGATGGAAAGCTGGGAGTCCACGGTCTTCTGAACATCCATTGGCAATACCCCTGAGAGGAACTAGGAAATCTCCTTTAAGGCTCTATGAATCTTGTTAGGTGAGCATGACAGTTCAATGATCAAAGGGAGAAAGTAAGCAATCCATAGGTCTGCTTTCCATATGTGTCCATCGCCATAGACTCTATTGGCAAGATAACAGAGCAGCTTTCTTCCAAAAGTTCTTTCATGATGGCTGCTGCCACCACCAGAGTATCTACAGGTGGACCCTTGCTCCAGTGTTTCCCGATCAGTCAGGACAGATGATATCCCATCAGCTTTCTTTGGTATGGGCTCAACCACTAGAGGGTCGTTCCACTCTCTCTTAATGACATGGGTCAATGAATCGATGGGTGGTACCACCCAGGCTGAAGCTGGTCCAGAACCAAAGGCTTCCAAGAATACCAACTTATCTGGACAAGAGTCTTGGGATGTCCATTCCCTCTCCATTTCATTAATTCTAGAACGCCCCCAGAAAAGACATCTTTAGGAGAGGGAGGGAGGGGCGCTCTCTCCTTCCTCTAAGTCAATATCTTTTGTGAAACATTCGGGTGATGAATCTAGATATTTCCATTTACATGTCCATTTTTTGGGAACACTTTCTTGGGACTCATTAGAGGGGTCAGAATCAGATGAACTGAGGAAGCAAACTTCCTCAGAAACCCTTGGTGCTGACTGTCCCTGTACGACAGGATGAAGAGGAGAAGCAGCAGATTGCAGAAGTGTTTTGGGTGGAACCAATCTAGTAGTAGCTACCTTGCCTTTGGAAGTAGCCAAAACCTTTTTAAATGCTTCAAAAACAGAGGCTGCTATTGGTTCCAATGATTCCCTCGTATCCGATGAAGAAAGAGAAATCTCTGTGCCAATGAGCTTTGGCTCTGAAGCAGATCCTGGATCCAAGCTATCTACAGCCAAAGCCCTGACGGGAAGAGATGGCTTCAGCATCAACTCACTCCCTTAGAGCTCTTGTCACTACAGCTCTGAAGCTTCGGTTCCAAGTCTCATCCTAATCAGATGGAAATGGAGTAGAGACAGACTGAAATACAGTCAGTGTCAAAGATGCAAGAAGTTCCAGCACCAACAAAGGAGCTATGCTTCTAATTGGTTCTGATAAACCCAAAGCAAAGGATTGGATCATTGTGGACTTTTATATGGGGGGTAAGATGGTCAACACTTACACCTTTCCAGGGGACAGTGACAGGATAACCCCAAGCTGTATCTGCATCCTCAGAAATTTCCTTATTATCCTGTCGATGTCAAATTCTGCAAGGCTTCTACATGATCGGGAAGATGATGCCACTGAAGGCGATAGAAAATATCTTTTCCCTTGACGGATGGATGATTGAAGTCTGGAACTCATTGGTTCCAGCAAAAGTGGCTCTAGGTGATGGAGATTGGGGTTGAGGGATAGATGATTCCAACCATCTCAGAATCTTCAGGTCAGGACTGGCAGATATTGATGGTTCTGGGATCTTTTTTTTTTTTTTTTTCAAAGATTATAGAGATTTACACCTTTCAGTTTCTTTCCGTTTCTTCTCTTTGTCTTGAATCTTCTGTTTTGGCTTTTCCTTCTCTTTAATAGCAGAGAAGAGGGTGAAGGTGTAAAGCCCCTGTGGGAAGGAACCCCTTTAGTACTAATTTGTCCTGTCGTGTCTGGAAGGACCTGGCACTGAAGGTCACACAAAAGTGGCAATCTGTGTATAGGTGAGTAGCACCAAGGCAACAGACAGACTTGGTGTAGATCCTGGGGGGTAACTTCACTTTTTTTAAAACCTGACATTTCTGACATCCTAAAAGCACCAACACCTACAGAAAAAGAAATGGCACACAGGAAAATACACTAATATCTAATAAAAGAAGGTATTAGAAAAACTTTTTTATGAAGAACAGACTATGTAAAGGCTTAAAAACTACTAGAAAAACTATTGGTTATGAAAGATATTATACTACTTTTTTTAAAATTCTATAAACAAAGGTTTTTAAAGGAAAAATAGTGACAGTTAAAAGAAAAACTGTCACGGTAGGGGAGTGTAGCTGACCAGAAATCTTTTATTGAATTACTGAGAGCTCCCCGCACATCTGAAATGTTCCAGCAGTAAAGGAGATCCGAGAAACTGAGGTGCAACCTAGGGAATTATGGGTAGGGGAGGAGCCAGAGCTCTGGAATCAACAAGTTCAAGACTGACGCAGAAGTCGGACCTGACAACCCACATGTTTGAAAGGATGAAAATAAACAATGGATCATCTGTTTACCTCAGATCTCCTGAGACTGTTCTGTTTTCTGCCAAAAATGGAAGCGGAGAAATAAAATCCCTTGGACATTATATAAAAGAAGGGCTGAAAAATCTTGAGAGATTCTTTGGATCAGCTTGTCCCTTTCATCACCCTTTTTGATCATCTCTGCAGCAGAAGGATCAAATACTACATCCTATCCAAGGGAAAATATTAACATCTTATTTTTATCCGGAAGGTTATGACAATGCAGCTATCCTAACTTCATTAAAATAGTACCAGCGGCCATAGCCCTGGACAAAGTATCAACAGAGTCATACACATACTGCAAACAATGAGTAGTGACCTGTGCAAAAGAAAACAAAGTTATTTAAAGCAAATGTTTCCTCACAAGAAAAAAAAACCTGCAGATAAAATGTCCCTCATACTTTCGCAATTTGTCAGAACAAACTTTAACATATGAATCTAATAATGCAAAGTTCTGAAAACCAAAGTTGCCAAAGAAAACACTTTTTCCCATATCAATCAATTTTCTATCCTCACCAGAAACAGCAGGATTGGAATTAACTTAAGTGTGAGCAGCAGTGGGTTCAACTAAGGCTGCAGCTCCTGGGTCAGGTTTGAGAATAATGTATAAAAATTTAAAAGACGGAGACATTTTATGCATTCTATCTGCCTTTTTAGGGGCAGCTGGCTGCCTAACAGGAAAATTGCAGGCAGTAACACACCCATCCTCTAAACCTGACAAAACAGAAGGAACGGCTGTAGGTTCTGCAAAATCCTTCTGTGACAACTTACAGTATTTTCTGAGGGACTGAGAAATTGTTTTCCCATTGAAAACACTAGCACATGCTAACAGTAGTCCTGGAGAAAAAGAAATCCCCACAGGCAAACTCAGAGACCGAACTCTTCTAAGTCTGAATCAGACATTTGAGTGAAACAAAATCCTGACTCCATCCCTTCATCTTCCTGTTCAGATTCAGAATCTTGAATCTCTGCAAGAAAAGAAGAATCCATCTTTCTTTTACCAGAAGCTACTTTACAGGTGGATCAACTGCCTGAATTAAACTCAGAGTCACAACCAGTAAAACACTCCTGTCTAAAGAAATGTGAGGAGGAGTAGATGCATGCTTGCTTTTCTGTTTTTTTTTTTTTTTTTTTTTAAAGGAAAAATGCTGCCATCCATATTACTAATGGCAGCTGTTGCTTCCCCAGGCATAGGCGCAGCAGTCTGACTCAACAGGGAAACCTTCCCTGTTCCTTCTCCCAGGACAGACAAGAGTGATTCTCCCTTGCCCCGAGGGGACTCATAACAGCCACAGAGGTTGTGGCTAACCCCCAAGTCAACAGTGGTTGTAGGTGCTATGCCACAGGGATCCAGGTTAAAAGAGGAGTGGTCTGAGGTACAACAAATGGTCACAGCAGAATCACTCACCTACGACTGAGACAAATCACTTGCTTGCTGTGGTGGCAAAGGCTATTTGCTTAACTTTTTTCTTTTTGTGGTGGAAGGACCAACCGTGGGACAGCAGTCTTTTCCATGATCAAGCCACAAAAGACAGACAATCTGAAAATGCCAGTAAACCACCAGGCCACAACAGCTGATTTTTAAACTGAAAAAATACAGTAAAAAGCACTTTCAAACACTATGCCAGCCACACCAAGGAAAAATTAACACAATTTCTTCACAGAAAATATGTTTCAGTTAGTTAAGACTACTTTTAAACTGACAAAAAACAGTATTCTGTTCAAAAGCATGTTACAGCCTCAAGACAGTCCATTAAAACTCAACACCCTTAGTTTTAAAATAACTTCTCTGAAGAGGAAAGTAATAAACATCAACACAAATTAAGAAAATGGAAGTTTTCTCCCCCAGAGGAAACTTACCTGCCCAGCAAAGGAAAGTACAAGTCAACGATCAATTCTCAAACGCCTCAGAGTAGTGTACTCTTCAGCTGCAGTAAAACTCTGAATGGCTTCCCACCCAAACATGTCTTTTAGCCACATCAGCTAAAGCTGCAAGGCAGTCTGGGAGCATGAAAGGTGTCCTGAAGCTTCAGAAACTGACCAGCAGTTATATCCTTGGCAGGATATAACCTACATAGCTATGGCTACTGCAGCAGTTATCAATATGATCAACATTTACTTCTATCATTAACCCATTATACTAAAACTACTCCGAAGAAACTATTTAACCCAACCCAGGTCTTTCGACAATCTCATGTCTGCTAATAAATGCACATATCCTCCAAAACAAACTAGTCCAGATAAGTACACTAATTTTACAACATAATCCAAACCAGCCACAGCCAAAAACTAGACTAAAATGCCACACCCACACCACTTTTTCCTTCACAATATAACTACTACTACTTGGATACTAGGCCTCGTCAAAGTAAAGGTGGCAGTAGTCTCCTTCTATAAGTGCTAACCTAAGCTAACTCACACTCAGACATTCTTCCAAAGTGGCTTCTAATAAAAATTCTCAGCAACAAAAAGAAACAGATTTACCTCGCAGTAGCCTATCCATTTCCTCTACATACAGTTCCAAAGCATTATCCAAGCTACAACCTCCTATATATGTAACAAAATCAAGTTTCATTCTACTAGGTGAATTCAACTCAAATCTGCTTCATACTATCCAACATAAAATCATGGACATCCTTACTGACCACAGTCTCAACCGAGCATTAACAATCCACCTGACCTAACCGCATAAACCACCACCACACCCTTCTAGACTTAAATCAATGACAAACTCCTCACTTGCTTCTGACATTAACATCCATCCACTATCCAACAGTGATCAGTGTCCAGTTTGAGTCTCCATCCATACTCTGTACTGGTGCCATACATACTTCCCTGCCTAAAAATTCTTCCAAAATGAATCTCCTTTTATCCAAAGGGTTGTCTCCCAACATCAATCAACTCAGAGAAACCATTTGCAAGGGATGATGTTGAAACAGGATGGAAACTCAAGAAAAGGAGAGACAGGGACTTTGGATGCAGGCCTTTAAGGAGAACAATAATCATCATACAGATTATTATATCCATAAAGTAGCAGAAAATATTCTAAGAACTAAGCCAACATGGAAACGGAGAAAGGAGACTGCCAATAGGGATGGCTGCAATTATGGATATAGAAAATAGGCAAATGGGGGCTGGAATTTATTGGAGGAAACAGGCAAAAGAACCAAGGTATTGGGAACAAATAACTAGAGAGAGAAAGGTAATAGAATGGGAAGAGGCCAAGAACGTATTTGGACTGTAGGTTACAGACTGCTTTCCCTATCAAGGATGGATAGAGTATAGGCAAGTCCTAAATGAAAGACCAGCACTAGTAGAGTTTTTAGTAGAATCTAAAACAGAAGCTGCCATTAAAAAAGGAAAAATTAGTACAGCATATAAAATACTGCACAACAGGACTGGGAAGAGAGATTTAAGCAATTCACAAAGAAATACTGGGAGGATATATGTAGGTCTCCCAAATATGCAACAGAATCTAGAAGATTTTGGATTTTTGCTTGGAAATGTTTACACAGATATTTTTATACCCCATTTAGACTACAGAAAAAAATGTCCTCAAGTAGACAGCAAATGTTGGAAGCCTGATGGGGGAAGAAAGAGGTACTTGAGAACATATTTTCTGGGAGTACTGTGAGTTGGCAAACTAAGGATTCCCTGCGGGATGCACTGTCAGAGATGCTAGGTGGGCGAATTGGTGTGACGAGGCAGCTGATTTTTCTGAGCTATGATACAGAATTGGAATTGCCTAGACATGATAAGGCCTTGCTGTGTCTAATTACGGTGGCTGCCAAAAAGCAATTACTAGAAAATGGAAATCAAAATCTAAACCAGCTATATTAGAAGTAGTGAATATAGTAACAGAGATAAAACAACTGGAAATGACATCTTTAGAAAACAGTAGGAGCAAACTACACAGGAAAAATGGGAATTGTGGTAATACATACGGGGGAAGAATGCACGACTTAAAATTAGCTATGTAATTCACTGAAAATTATTGGGTAGATTACAAGTGCTGTCTAAGACTGGGAGTGTGTCTGTATGGCTTGCGATGTAAAATGCTTGCAACAAGAATTGTGTCAGGGTGGTTTGTTTTCATTTACATAAATGTATCATTGCTTGTGTCATAAGTGATGGTTTAATAAATGTGTGTCTTAATAAATGTGTGTCTTGTTTAAATAAAGGGTCAGGAATGAACTAAATTTATGTAATGTTGCTTAAGTTACATGATACATAGTAATATATGTGAAGTATAATGTCTGTTAATGTGTTAATACAGTTTGATTACTTTTGTATAAATGTAAATTTGTTTATGTCACAAGTGATAATTCAATAAAGATGTGTAAAAAAAAAAAATTGCAAAACAGTCTAGTCGTTCATTGTAAACACAAATGACTCTAACCTAGCCACAGAAACTCTCACTAATATAGTCTCCA